>NC_135229.1:4298336-4306413 GCF_052324685.1 Brachyhypopomus gauderio | reverse complement strand
GGAAGGTTGAAAGTCACGTTTAATAATAAATCAGAGAGGACGTGTAACGTCATTCAACTGAAAAGCTGAATCCTTAAACGTTAATTCCACTTGTGAAGTGATTCACTTCATTGTAGTTTGCCAGACCATTTGAGCTGAACCGCTGCTAACTATGAAAGAGCAGTTAGGAGTTTGGAATATGCTTCAATATATATTGTGTATGGGTGGCATGGCGGTGTGGTGGTTAGCACTGTCGCCTCACAGCAAGGTGGTCTGGGTTCAGTCCGCTCTGTGTGGAGTTTGCTTGTTCTCCCTGTGGCTGTGTGGGTTTTTTCTGGGTACTCTGGTTTCCTCTCACAGCCCAAAGACATGCGTGTTGATTGGTCACTCTGAATTGCCTGTAGGTGTGTGTGGTTGAGTGGTGACCTGCCCATGGTGCACCCTGCCTTGCCTGATCCTGCCCCCCCCCCCCCCCCCACCCCCCCCCCCCCCCCCCCCCGTGACCCCGACTAGCAGGATTAAGCTGTAAAGATAATAGACGGATGGATATACTGAGATTTCTATTGAAAATTACATTTTGTCAGCTGCAGTGAAAGTGTCTTAGTTTAGTATATGTCAGATTTCTGGGTAAATACAGGCTGTTGGCTGTTTGAGCAGGTGTGTGATTAAGGAGCAGTGGACATTAAGACCAGGGAGTCAGCTGAATATTTTAGTCTGCCTCTAACACAGCTGAGTCTGTGTGTATGTGTGTGTGAGTGAGTGTGTGTGTGGGAGGGAGAATGGGAGAGAAGGAAAGAGAAAGAGAGTGAGAGAAGAGACCTAATGTGTTTATGTGATATATATGTGAGAAGTGATATAGACATTGTGTAGACAGTTAATGTGCACACATAAGGGAGAAACATAATAGGAGAGAGCAGTGTGTGTGTGTGGTGTGTGTGTGTGTGTGTGTGTGTGTGTGCAAATATGTTTGTGAGGTTGAGAGAACTGTGTAAATGGGTCTATAAGTGTGATGATTGTAATATTGTGTGAGAGAGTGAGAGGTTAAGAGTGGTGTGTGTCTTAGAGAGAGAAAGAGGGTGAGAGTGCTATGTATGTGAGAGAGAAATAGGTTTGGAGTGTTGTGTGTGTGTGTGTGTGTGTGTGTGTGTGTGTGTGTGTGTGTGTGTGTGTGTGTGTGTGCTGTAGGTGTGAGTCTGAGTGTGCATGTGTGTTAGAGAGAGAGAGAGAGAGAGAGAGAGAGGTTAATAGTGAGGTGTATGTGTTAAAAAGAGAGTTTGAGAGTAGTGTGTGTGTGTGTGTGTGTGTGTGTATGCTTTACAGAGAGAGTTTGAGAGTGGTGTGTGTGTGTGTGTGTATGCTTTACAGAGAGAGTTTGAGAGTGGTGTGTGTGTGTGTGTGTGTGCTTTACAGAGAGAGTTTGAGAGTGGTGTGTGTGTGTGTGTGTGTGTGTGTGTGTGTGTGTGTATGCTTTACAGAGAGAGTTTGAGAGTGGTGTGTGTGTGTGTGTGTGCTTTACAGAGAGAGTTTGAGAGTGGTGTGTGTGTGTGTGTGTGTGTGTGTGTGTATGCTTTACAGAGAGAGTTTGAGAGTGGTGTGTGTGTGTGTGTGTGCTTTACAGAGAGAGTTTGAGAGTGGTGTGTGTGTGTGTGTGTGTGTGTGTGTATGCTTTACAGAGAGAGTTTGAGAGTGGTGTGTGTGTGTGTGTGTGTGCTTTACAGAGAGAGTTTGAGAGTGGTGTGTGTGTGTGTGTGTGTGCTTTACAGAGAGAGTTTGAGAGTGGTGTGTGTTAGAGACAGAGGGTGAGGGAAGGAGGAGGCCCTGTTGGTGAATGGCCTCCCTGTTATCACCACTGCACACACAGGCAGCAGCACAACTGCCTGCTCACGCAGGTGCTGCCTCCCCTGCTCAGAAATAGCAGGTGTCTCGCTGGGATAATGCACACACACCTCCTCTTCCTCCAATGCACACACACCTCCTCTTCCTCCAGCCCCGTCTGCCACCCGTTGGCTGGCTCCCCCAGGGGAGGTGGCACCTCCTCGTTCGCTCCGCCCTCCACGGCTGCGGGTCTGCGCACGCGACGTCTGGGCCGTCGTCTGGCGCTGACCCGTCATCTCCGCGGGGGGGACGCCGGCCGGGCGACTGTGCCCACCTCCCTGAGTTTGTGTCAACTCCGTGCCAAGATTCGGGACTTGGACGCGGGCACGGCCAACGCTGGGTTGCGAAACGAAAATGGGAGGGCTAGCGTCTGTGTGTGTGTGTGTGTGTGTGTGTGTGTGTGTGTGTGTGTGTGTGTGTGTGTGTGTGTGTGTGTGTGTGTGTGTGTGTGTGTGTGCCTTTCCAAGTCACGCTCGGAGCGGTGTGTGTTTGTGAGGTCGGGCTGGTGTGATGCCGAACCACACTTTGTATGTGAGTGTCTGGCTGGGTTCTGCATGTGTCTAAATGATCCGTCCTGGGTTGATTAGCTGGTCAGGAGACACGTAATGGCTGCTTCTCTTCAGAAGCGGTTCTGTTACGTTTCTCTTTGTTTCTCGTCATAACTGGATGCATCACTGGTTGGTGGTTTTGATTTCTCCTTCTTTGTGATTGGTTACGTCTCTGGTTGTTGTCGTCTGTCGTTGTAACTAGTCGTCTCCCTCTCATGAACGAGCTTGTCTCCCGTCAGCCGAGGCTTGGTGGGCAAGAAATAAGAAGCGATTTGCGGAGCGACTTTCAGAAGTGCTTTGTCGTCATTATCGAATACGTATCCTTGCAGGTCGTTGCTAAGGATACTGTCAGGCTAAAGCACTGGCTAGACTGGAGGGGAAGATGCAACAAGATGTTTTTAAGTGCATTTTCAGTGACTCAGTGAAGAGGAACGTCTTCGGTCTTTGTTTGAAGACTGCAGTTTGGCTCAGCTGTGGGGACAGCCAGTGGAGGGTCGTTCGTGGTCGCCAGAACAAAAATGATGATGCAGGTCTCCTTTGCGTCTTGATGGACGGAGGTTCACGTGGAGCTGAACTAGAGGGTTTGATTAGTGCTGTTAGGTATGTGGGAGCTGGTCCAGTTATGACTCTGTAGGCAAGTGTCAATGTTTTTAAATCTGATTCGAGCAGCTACCCAGAGCTGACGGAGGGGGGGGGGGGGGGGGGGGGGGGGGGGTGACATGGGAGAACTCCGGGAGGCTGGAACAAGCTGTGCAGCTGTGTTCTGGATGAGTTGCAGGAGTGTGATGACACACAGGGGAAGCTGGCAGGAGCGAGTTATAGTCGCCCCATCTTGAGATGACACCGAACGAGCACCTGAGTGGCTTCCGTGGAGAAAAACGGCCAGACGTTCTTGAAGTAGAGGAGGAACCTGCACGACCAAGTCAAGTTAGCAATGTAGTTGTTCGTCTGAGTAACACTCCACTCCTGTATTACCTCTGACTTCTGCTGTGATGGAGATTGAGGCTGAGCAGGAGCTCATTTGTCAAGAATGAAACAAGATCCCTTGAATTTTTCGTTGATCCATATTATTTTAACATGTCACTGGCTTAAACGCATGTGAAAGCAAATATCTTGTATCCCATCGGTTTAACACATCGCCTCATACCTGGCTAACTGCAGAAAGTCCATGGTCTAAACGCTGTCTATTCAGTTTGTTTTGTTCTCTTATGGCGTGAAAACACCACAAGGAAAAACAACTTCAGTTCTCAGTCGTCAGCACATTCTTTCCTTTCGAAAAGTAGGAAAGATGAAGTTTATGCATTCTGTACGCCATGTAAGCAGCTGCCAGGCTGTCGGAATACACCATTCATTTATATTACAGATTCCTAGATCAGATCGGTCTGTTCTGGTTAATTTGGTGTTTCATACGCCCGTCCCCCATATGTCCCCCTTGTAGAGTTCGTTAAAGTGGCCCCCTATTGGTAGAAAAGGTATAAATGTGAAAGGTGTAGGTAAACAAGGTACGAGAGGTGGTAGGAGACAGTGTGAAAACAACACAAATTCACATGGCGCTTGACGACAAAACGAGGGTAACCGCCACACGAACCTCTTGCCACTTCATGGCAAAGGCAAGATATAAATATGGATCGTCCAGATATATTGACAAGGGGTTGTAATTTCGGGTATATATTTTGACACAGTGCAGCACTTTGGAAAGAAATCCCTCAGGCCATGTAGTGGGTTTGCTTTACAGACAGTCTCTTCCTGGGCCAATTTGTGTGTGTGTATAAAGATAGCATTTCTGCAGCCAGATGAAGACAGCCGGTGGGTTGCAGGTGACATCATCGCCTGGACAAGCAGCCCGACTCGACCGGATCCAGCCTTTTGAGTTCTGGCGAATCAGGCGATGAAATCGGAGTGACAGGGTGGCAATTCCTCTCGGGCCTTTCCTTATGGTAACGGTAAAGGGCAGCAGTCAAATTCAGTTCGTTTCCACAGTGAAATTAGACCAGATCTGAACATCGTGCCAGGTCTGGAGACAGCTTGGGTTGACGCTATTGAGATTATTTAATTAGACGTCTCCATTAGAGTGTGGTTTAGTGTAGGCCTAAGCAAAACCAGTGTCTGAGATGCATCACCTCTCGTTTCTCATTGTCATGGGGATATTAATGCGTGTCAGGAGACGGGTTCCCCCGGCGTTGATCTTCCCAGCGTTTTTTTCTTCTTCACTGGAACACATTCAGTTCTTGGACTTGAAAATAGGCTGCTGACTTGAATCAGGGGTGTAAGAGCAGTGAAAATAATGAAACTGGAGTTATGGCTAAAATCAGAGACAGAGAGAGAAAGGGAGAAAGGAAGAGAGAGAGAAAGAAACAACAGACCATAGCAAAAACTGAATTATAATAGAGTATGTGCCATGTTCTAAAATGTAGCAGACCTCAGGGAGCTGCATAAACGCTGAAGATGATAACTAGCAAATCAGAAAATCCACCAGTCGAAAGGGTGCTGCAGTCAAACACAAATTGTGCGTGTGTGTGTGTGTGTGTGTGTGTGTGTGTGTGTGTGTGTGTGTGTGTGTGTGTGTGTGTGAGTGTGTGTGTGTGTCTCACCTGCTGCAGACCAGGCCGTTCCACTGCGTGCCAATGATATAAATTCACCCGCTTGCAGGATTGCATTGCGTCAGTCGCCATGGCCACCCTGTCTCCGAGCTGCGTCCTCCCCTGCCGGTGTCCTCGTCTGTCCCTCCCCCACTCTCCCAGTCCACTGGACCGGCCCAGCTTCAATGGCAGTGGGAAGACAGACAGACAGGGACCTGTGGACTGGAGTTTTCATAAAGAGACGAAAGAACTGGCAGTCCTTAGAGGAAGACACTGAGCAAAAATCATTTTTGATAAGCTTACACAGCATAATATGATGCAGCAGGCTACGTTTAGAAAGTCTAATGAACCCCATAATGCCGTGGCCCAACACTCTCCATCAGCTGTGCTGTAAATTTACATTTTATGTGAATATCTGAAAATGAACAGAACGCTCCTGCAATCTTTTAACTCACCTGGGACTATTTTAATGCTCCGCGCTCGTTTCAGTGTGAGTGATGCAGCCTCCTACTTATTGATCTTTCGCTGTGCGAACAAGCAGGAGATGTATTCCGAGGCATACGTGGAACTGGAGTTAGTTTAGCCGGACTTATGCCAGACATTAAGTTAATGTTGCGGCCTGTCTCCCTCTTATCAGTTTGTAAACACTGGCCGCGTACCGGCCGTCGCTGGTCAGATTAATGGCGAGCTGCAACCGAGTGATATCATCAGCGCGAGACGAGATATTCTCCCCACATTGTGCCACTCGCGCAGCTAATGTCCCCATTTGTAGGAAAAAGAGAGCTGACAGTTGGTTTTACGTTTAGTAGATAAGAAACGCGCTAGACATTCTTAGCAAAAATGAAAAAAAAAACGAAAACCCCACATAATTAGTCATGACAAGCCTCACCAATGGGCACAGCTCCTGGAAAGCGCAGATTCTTTGCACTGAGGACGTTGAAGAAGCGCGTGCAATATGGCGCGTTTCCTTTGAGCGCTCGGCGGAGAGGACGCTTATCTGCCACCGTGCTCAACCGGTTCTGACAAACGGAACAAAGTCACCCCTGGACACGGCACTTCCTGCACTGCCTTCCTGAGCTTTAGGGAGGGGGGGGGGGATTATGTAGCCGACACCCAGGAGGTCACGACCCTATTCACAGCTTGTGCCTGCTGCCCAGGGCCTCAACTCCAGGGCGTCCCGAGGGACCCGCGGTAGGTCGCGTGGGCCAGGAGCAGGGATGCAAAGAAAGAAAAGCCAAGTCAGCGATTGTGGAGCCCTACAGTTCCCAGGATGCTGAGTGACACAAAGTGTCCATATAGAAGTCTTGCATTGTGGACAGTTTCTGTTCAAAACCGCCACCACTCCGATTCACATTAGTGCTGCTTATTGAACTGTCCAGAATATAATTAGTGTTAATCATGGCTGGGAACGTACAGCAGAATTAGGAGCGTGGATTAGTTTGCATAAGGAATCCATATGATCTGAAGTTATTCTGTGTGTTTAAAAAATCCATTTAATTAGGTGATTCTAACATATTTGAATTATGATTCTCCAAACAATAGTGTTCTTGACATGATTGATGTGAGAAAAACTGAAAAATTAACTAAATATATAAATGTTTTACTTTGATAAAAGTAAAAACAGTTATGTCTCATCCCGAGAGCCAATTTTGAGTTGACGCTAATCTGCATAATGCTCTCATTGGGGCACTGGAGCATCACAACATTCTAAAGGATTTTTAAATGATGTGTGAAATCCATTAAAATCACATTCAAACGTCCTTACATGTTATTTTCCCACTATTAGTACTATTAGTGTCCATTCTCACATCTTTCAGAAGTTCCAGCTCTCCTGTAGTCATTGCAGTCAGCAAAGACCAGAAAGCTAACTACATATGCATATACATGCACTCCCTACACACACACACACACACACACACACACACACACACCCCTCCTCTCCACGTACACACACATATGCCACCCGAGCCTTGTGGGTTATGACAGGGTCTCGGCGAATGCTCACGACCCTGCTGTGCTTTTTCTGCCCCTTTAGAAACCAGCAGACAGGCCTTCATAAAGCCTCGGGAGCAGGAGCAGAGACCCTTGGCCAGACGGGGCCGTCTGCCCGCCGTAGTGCTCTGGGTGGCAGTAGACATACTCACGGCAGGGGGCGGGGATTATAAAGGGGTGGCTGGCACTTCGACCTTTGACTCCGATGGCGGCTCTGAAGCCCCGGCTTGATTAATGAAAGCAGGAGGTGAATGGGGTCTTGGGAGAGCGGGCGATGCCTTGTTCAGGCGCTGGGGCATCAGGTGCCAACAGTGTGTATGAGGTTTGAAGTGGTGCATGATGGGAAACGGAGACGGGAGGGGGATTGGACCAGCTTGAAATGTGTGAAGACATTTCTAACATGAGTTATGCTGTTCTAGCTACAGAGTGAAGGGAGAGGTATGTTAATAATCTATCACTGGGTTATTGGCACAGTCTCTCTCTCTCTCTCTCTCTCTCTCTCTCTCTCTCTCTCTCTCATTCTCTCTCTCTCTCTCTCAATCTCTCATTATGTCTACAATACAATGCCCTGACATTTACAATCTCTCACACACCTTCTCTTTCACACTTCATATGGTATATGTATACAGTGTGTGTGTTGTGTGTGTAACATTTTGTTTAATTGAGTCATATCCAGTATGTGCCTCAAAATATGACCAAAAATTATGATAGTTGTGATTAATCAGTTGTGATGTGAAAAACACATTGGTGAATTTCTACTGAAACGCGGTTGAATTCTGACCCTGTGTTATTTTGACAGATATGATTTACATTTTTTGCAGCTGCAAGAAATTGTTATTTACATTTTTTGCGTCATGGGACTGCTGTGATTCATTAATCACAACACCCACAGGACATTGAAATGTCCAGGAGTCATCAGGATGAATCTGACTACTTGAAATTTGTTTTTTAACTAATTTGCATATTAAATACCTCTATATCAGTACTGCAAAGGCCGGTACTGTGATAACAAATAGCAAAAATAATATTTGATTTAAATAGCACTTTTAAAAAACAAGGTTTTCAAAGTGATTTACATAATTAGAATACAATATAATAAATGAA
>NC_135229.1:4290836-4293336 GCF_052324685.1 Brachyhypopomus gauderio | reverse complement strand
GAGCAGTCAGGAGTTCAGCGCCGTTGCTGAATCAGCTCGGCGGCGCGTAATAAGCCGGATGAATTCTCGCTCCGCTGGACGAGCGCCGGTGTCCGGTCCGGTTTTGCTGGAACAGCAGTTGAGCTGAGGTTTGAGACGCCTCGCGGGTCCGGCCTGATTCTCCAGCCCATATGCTGCGCCGTGGACTCCACGAGGCGCCGACTTTTCACCACGCGCTTTCAGCTTGAAACGCCACGCGCCCGCTCTTTAGAAGCCGCTTTGTTTGTGATCAAAGGTCATGACCTGGCCAATACTGTGGCAGGTCATAGGTCATCTAATGCTGTAATCCACCAAAGCGGCAACAGCACAGATGCAGAGCATATAGGTGGTCTCCTGATTTATCGGTATTCACAATTCCTGCTGATACAAACGTTCCTTGGTAGGCAGATACTCAGAAGGGGCCGTTCTTGGGCTTTGGGGACTATTGAACTGCAAAGCAGCCTCAGCAGGTGCTGTTTTTGGGGACCCCCCCCCAACCCCCTCCCACCTACAGACCTGGTATCATGGCAGGAGTGTACGCCGTGCCGTTATCTCACCCAGACCTGCCTGAGATGGCAGGTAATAGAATGCAGTGGAATGTGTTTAATTGCATGGCGCTCCCGGGGTAGGGAGCCAGTAAGTAAAACAGCACCTCGCTGCAGTTCTTGTGCTGGGTGAGAATGAAATGACAGGTTTGTATTCGAAACATCCTCTCGCGTTTCCCCGGAGTGGGTGGGCCGGTGCCAGCTTGTTGTGCGCCGGGCTGTCAGGAGCCGAGGGTCCGGTGTTTATCGACGTCAGAAGTGCTTGACACCACCTTCTGTTCGTGGCCTCAGCCTATGGCGCCAAACTCACCTGCGATGCCCGAAGTCTTCCCGTCTTCCCGCGGTGAGACGGTGTCCCGTCACGCGTTCCTGGCAGCGCTGAGCAACCTGTCTGCTTTGTACTCCGAGCTAGCGCTGATGGAATGCTCCCTGCGTTGTGATTGGACACCCCCCCCCCCATTTAAAAGTAGAACAGACGTGGAGAACGGGACACGAGCGGCAGATTTTGTGTCCCCCGTGGGTGTTTTTAAAGACCCGGGATGGGTTATGGTCACCCTCAGCATCCATTGCACTTGCTAAATTTAGCCTCATTTAGAGGGATTAGACAAAGAGAAATGTCAGTGTTTAAGCACTCAGGCCGACCCCCGTACTGGCCAGTGCGTGTTCATCACAGTTCTTGCTTTGATAATGTTTTTGTTGTTTTTTTTCACCAAACCAGGGGATTAGGGAGGGATTATGTGTAGCATTCAGAATAACGAGCACGTGTTCTTTAGGCGTACGTGTTCTATAGTGAACACTGGTGAGCAAACAATGGTGATTAGCGTCTGAACGCCCGTAAGTGTTCGGCATCGTAGTGGGTGTAGAAAATTCTCCTCGATGCTTTCTGTCACGCGCGACACCTACGCAAGTGTAACTGACCCCCTGGTGTGTTTGTTTTCAGTGTTTGTTTTAAATTCAAAAAGGTCCGTTGTTTTTCCCGAAGTCCGCTTTCGAACATACGCGACTGGAGGACCCGATCATCCAAGCCTATGGTCATTAGTTAGTCTTAATCCCCGAGAAGAAATCCTTCTCCAAGCCCGGAAGAGCCAGTCTGGGTTACGACGTCCTGGGAAGTTGAGAGAGGAGTGAAGCCGGGTCCATCTGCAGTGGTGGCCGCAGGGTACGACTGGGACCCTTTTACTCCACCCGCCCACGCCCCCCACCCCCAACCCGCCCCCCTACCCCTCCACGGCCCAGCCTCTCTGCGTCCTGGTGGCTGGAGGCCAGGTCCAACCCAAAACAGCTCGGCCTCCTGAGGGAACACGGCGGCAGCATTGCTGACAGCTTAAAAGAGCTGTTCGGCCGTTAGCGATTAGCAGAGCTTTCTCTGCTGCGCACTGGCAGGAGGTGGGTGGGTGGGGGGGGACGCTAAGTGGTGGACGTCTCACGCCTGGGGGGAGGCTCAGGACGGAGGAGAGGGACCAGAGGGGGAACTTGGACTCGGATCAGTCTCTCTGATGAAGCAGTTTACGAGAGGGTCGTATCATCAACACTCAAGGGTCAGAGTGGGGTTAGCGTGCCTTGTTGTGTTCCTTGTAACTCGGAGTGACAGAGAGGCAGACAAAGACACGGAGCGGAGTGAGATTTATTAGGGGCAAATCCATAAACACGGCCATTAAGACCAGAGGACCAAAACGGGCAGAACAAGGCCAGAACAACGGACGTAGCAGAGGCTAGAGAAGTGGCTACATACCAGCAAATGAAAAGAGAAACCACAGCGTATGTACACAGAGGTGAACGATGGGAAAGCAAGATGAGGTGAAACAGGTGAAGGGCGGAGCTGAGGTTAAAACCAAAACACAAGCACGTGGAAATGAAAAGCAGGAAGCAGACAAGGCAAGACAAGCACTTGCTGTGGGAACCACGACGACAGGGGAGGGGCGACTGTAAAAGTTTTG
>NC_135229.1:4283336-4285836 GCF_052324685.1 Brachyhypopomus gauderio | reverse complement strand
AACTGATACAAGCCAGGTCTGCACATGACACAAATCAGCCGTGTGATAAATGGCCTTGTGTGTATTCGTGCGAGCCGCGCGCGCGCGCGCGTGTGTGTGTACACGTGAGCGTGTGGGTGTTTGGGGTGAAGGTGACCTAGAGCTTTCCGGGGCTTCGGGGCTTCCTGCTTTATCCAGTGGTTTTAAGTTCTTTTGTCGTCTGTGGTTAGAGTGTGAGAGAGACTGCTGAAGGTGCCAGACCCCCGGTCAAGCAGACAGGGGCATCCATGTTGGCTCATTCATAGGAGAAAGAAAATAGGTATAACAGTGTGTGTGTGTGTGTGTGTGTGTGTGTGTGTGTGTGTGTGTGTGTGTGTGTGTGTATTGAAATGAATGCATCTGAGTCCAGACCAGTTGGCGTTACAGAATCAAGTGGTTTAGTACAGCATGATTACATTAATACTCTTTTTCTGTTTATCTGGGCTCTTTCTCCACCCTCTCCTCCTCTGCTTGTGTGTGTCGTTCGTCATGGCTCAGCTCATGACGTCTGCGAAGTCCCACAGTACCTAGCACCTTCTGGGTTCACCTGGCTGGTGTGCGTGGAGTGGGACACCGTGTGAAAGAACATCAACGATCCAAGCTCCTCCCCTTTGGCGTTCAGCCACGCCCTATAGACAGTGGGAGCCGACTGCCTCACGATTAAAACCACGCGATAAACCAGATTACAGGACCCGCGGAGAAGCGCAGAGAGAGCTACTCCGTTCACTCGAGAGTTTGTTTCCAATCATTCTTTATCGCTTTGTGAATTTTTTCTTTACTTCCCCTGTGTAGTGATGCCTGAAGCCTTCTTCAGTTATTGCTGTATTTGTTTCACGGGAGAACGTAACACAGATGTCTCACACACACACACACACACACACACACACAAACACTGATTGTGTGATTATCAGAGAAAGCTGTCAACCTGACATAGCACAATAGATGCGGGGGGGGGGGGGGGGGGGGGGGGGGGTGAGAGAGAGAGAGAGAGAGAGGGAGAGATGGAGAGATGGAGAGAATGGGTAATGCTGTGAAATAAAAACAATCCATCCCAGACACAGGCCCGCCCATTTTGGCTGCTTTTCCTGTGAGGTTGTTTTTTGAACTGATGAACCGATGCCTGTTGCCAAGACAGGCCCAGCTCGTCATGGTAACGGTTGGTAACTGTCAATGTGAACTTGAGTTGTAGTCGCTATAAACACTGAAGACATCTTCATCCATCATCGCTGTAATTAATTGATTATATATTTGTGGCATTTAGCAGACACACTTACCCAGTGCAACTTACAGAAATGATTATATTTTGGAACAGTGTGTGAGCACATTTAATCAGTGTAATATTCCAGCATAGCAAAAACAGAAAATGACTTCAAAAGAAATTGCTTTATAATGAATCAAAGCCTTTTTTTCTGATGCAATTATTATCTTTATGATAATGTATGCTGCTGATTCTAAATGTGGACTCCGCACACACACACACACACACACACACACACACACACACACACACACACACACACACACACACACACACCCAAGAGTGGTCTCTTAAGTAGCATTATGCATCTTCATTTAAAGATAAACACAATCCATTTTCATTTGATATAAAACACTTGTTTTACAGTTGTTAAGCACAAATATGGTTTATGCATTAAATCACTTATTAAACCATTTAAACAAATTAATCATCATATAAGCACTCAGTTTGATCAAAATCCCAATAGTAAACTATATTTTAACCTATATTTTAGCCAATTACCTGCTGATAAAGATGTAGTACCAATATTATATTACATATTAGAGAAGCATCTAAAAAGCTGAGATTGTAACATTGTTGAATAAAATGCAGTTAATCCAGCTCATTATGTGAAAAATGCTTTTTTATTTCTTACAAAGTGTAGCAAGTGCTCTGACCTAAGAGCTGCAATTAAAGAGAACAATGTTTTTAGGGGTTTTTTTTGTTTGAATTACTATGTTTTTGCCGGTGGTGAAAGCGTTGTTCTTTGGCTAATGAAATGATCGGAGCTGGTTCCCTCCGTTTGAGTCGTATTCTCTCGGTTCTCATCAACGTTCTTCTCGTCGGAAGCAGAGGGGGATCGTTCGGTCACAGCCCTGGAGGGCGGGGCTGGTGTGCAAGGGGCGGGGCTGGTGTGGAAGGGGCGGGGCTGGTATGGAAGGGGCGGGGCTGGTCTTGAAGAGGCGGGGTGGGCTGGGTGCAGAGGAGGCGTTAAGAGCCTCAACAGAGACTGGTCCAGTTGTGGATTTGTGTGTGTGTGTGTGTGTGTGTGTGTGTGTGTGTGTGTGTGTGTGTGTGTGTGTGTGTGTGTGTGTGTGTGAGAAGTGGCCAGGTTGTGTTAAAGGTGTAATGACACCGTATTCAGCTTGACCTAAGCATGCAAGGAGAAGTCAAATATTTGACCACAATGCTTTCAGCTGGAAAACAAGAGGACACTTTCTCTCCTGCCCTTTCTCTTACCCTCTT
>NC_135229.1:4273336-4278336 GCF_052324685.1 Brachyhypopomus gauderio | reverse complement strand
CTCGTCCTGCTACACTGCTACTGAGACTACACTTTGGGCGAGTGGTAGAAGAACATCTCGTTTATTCTCCTGGCTTCTACTGCTCTTGTTTACCTCTTCAGTCCATAAGCCAGAGGTGTTAATCTTTGCTTGGCGGTCTCCAAAGCCTCAGGACATGGACATCTTGTTGGATGTCTCAGGTGCCTTCATCATGCCTGTCTGCACTTCTGGTTCTCTCTGTGTTGCCCTTATCTTGATCTCCAACCTTCTCCACTTCTCCTTGATGACTGCTGGTGTGGTCTATATCAGCGGGAAGGTGCCAGTGATGGACCATAGCAGTGATAGTCCATAGTGCTGCATTGACATCTTCCAACTGTCTTTCAGATATTTCACGTGATCCTGGTGTTCTGCTGTGACTGGTGTCCAGCTTAGTCATGATGTTCAGTCTCAGCAGCTCTGGCGTTGAGCTCGGCGCAAGTGTTCTTTGGGTCTCGCTCTCCCAATTTTGGGGCGTGTGGGTGATGATATTTTTCCTTGTTGTAGCATTCGTGTTGTAACTTGTCGATCTCTAGTCGTGACAGCAGCTGATGTTTGCAGATGTTGGAACACTGAGCTACAAGTTGATTGGGTGTTAAGTCCAGATGTTGGGTTTCGAGGTGTCCACAGTTCCCATGTTCCTCTGCACATGTCCTTTTGCACTGGGGTTGCTTGTGTAGTAGGATTCCAACAGTCCTCTATTTTCCAGTCTTGAGATGATATAGGTGAGGTTTGCACTTTTGAACTGTTATAAATTATTTGTGAAATCAGGTTCATATACATACGCATTATTTCCTTAGAAATATCTCAAATCTTCCACCTTTCTCTGTAAGCTGTTGGCTAATTATTTGTGTTTTCCCCCCATAGTGGAGTTTCTTAGCTATTTTTAACTGATAATGGGAGCGCCATAGTGCCAGACAGCTTTCTCACCTCCAGTGCTTTGCTATCCCAGGTGTCAATCAGTGTGAACAGCTTAAAAGCCACAATACACAGGCAGTTTACAGTCAGACCAATGGAGCCCGTAATCTTCTCCAATGCCAGTGGCTTTTCCCTTATTCTCCAGCCACTCTTGAAGACTGGTTAAGGCCCTCGTCCCAACAGTGCAGGGTTTCAGCTCGGAGGTGGGAGGCGGCTTGATTACACCAGGGCTTGGCTCCGCCCTCCACCGCTCTCTCACCCAGCGGTGCAGAGCACAGTAATTATCTTTCCTTCATTAATTATTAACGACTCTCATCCCTGAACCTGTCTCGTTATTTAAGCATCACAGCATCACACTGAGCCTTTTGATGACGAACGAATAAAGAGTTGTTTTAAAAAGAGGCAGTCAGACACTCGAGTCAGTGTTTGTGCACACGTGTGTGTTTAAAGTCTGGGCGGACCTTTTCATGTGGTCAACCTTTGCAAATCATTTTGAATTTTCATTTAATTTCCCATGGAAGCTCTTCCCTCATTTTCCTTTTATTTACAGTACAGCAATGCATTATGGTCCCACACCAGAGCCCTGACCTCAGCATACACAATATAATTTGGTAAAGACTATCAAATCTAACAAATCAGAATATTTTATGTTTCCTGACCAGTCCTGACCAATTTCCAGCATCGTAGATAAGTGATTTTGTACAAATCTACAAATTTTCATGATCCAAGAAATGAGTTTTGATTAAAATAAAAGGCCTTGTTTTGTATCCATATTACATCAAGGGTTTATCACATTACATGTAGGGTTTTAATGTATTGGACTATTACAATCCCTGTACTGAGCAATATAACTGCATTATAGGACTCGGTTTTATAGTTTTGTCTATATCACACATCTATAATCCTTCAGTGGTGTCTTGCCTTTTTTGGTAGATTCACACTGAAACATTTGTAATGATGTCAAGGGCCAGAATTCTCTACCTCTGACGACCAAAAAGTGTACAAATTCTCACAATAGTATCTATTTCTCTCTCTCTCCTTCTCTTTCTCTCTCTCTCCTTCTCTCTCTCTTATTCATACATAAAGTGTTGAGTGAATGCTTGTCAAAACAGGTCACTTTTGATGGAATTGATCGTAAGATTTCGCGTTTTGTTGAGATTGCTGCATCTAGATTGTCGGCCTTTTTCGCACATTATGTTTTCTCCAAGGGTGTAGCTCAGATGGAGGCAGAAAAGTGCACCTTCATACACATCACACTCTTTAAAGGGTGTTTTGCTTTCCCCAGACCCTAGCCTACATCATATAGCACTTACTATTGGTAGGATTGCATGCACACACACAAAGACACACACACGTAAACACATACGCACGAGTGCTTTCATTTCTGCACTGTTTGTTAAGTGATAAGTGCTTCTACAGTTCCCACAATCCACCACTTCCAGCACTCTTACTGCAGCACTTCAAAGTTCTAGAATCACTGTGCAAAATGGTCTACGGAGTAAAACACAAATCCTCACACTCATCCATTTTGTCTACATAACACAGAAATGCACAAAATTGGCCGCGCAGTTAAGAGGTGATCACGACCGAAGATACAAACCTGCCGTGCACACCCAAATGTGCGCACACACATTTAAAGTGGCTCTGCTGTGTCCTCTTTCAGCAGGACCTCTTGTCCTCTTTCTTAAGGACACCTCTGGGGGAAAAGAAGGAGATGACACATATATGGGAGGAGAGCATGTGCCTTCACACCTCCACCACGTTCAAGAGCACCTCGCATCTACTCTCCCTCTGTCTTACTGCTTCAGAGCAAAACCTGAGAGAGGGAGAGGGTGGAGGTTAATGCCAAGCCCGACCCAGTGGTGATCAGGGGCACTTGGACCTTTGGTCCCTGAGCTAGAGGAGAGGCCACACAAGATCCCAGGAATGACAACATCGATCTCAGCCCAAACAGCACCTTCAACCTCCTGGTCTTCAGGTTGATGGCACGAGTGTGATCACCCGGGAAGAGGGGGAAGAGTCTGGAACTGCTAATGGTTTCTCTGAGCGTGAGTGGTTAATAACCTTTGCATTACATCACAACCTTCAATCCAAGACTATTCCAGAGTCATAAAGGAAGAGTTCAATTTCTGAAGCATAAGGCATGGGGGCATGTTCTACAACCGCAGAGGAACAGCTCCATTACTAAAGGAAAAGGCTGGGGTATGTTCTAGAACCACAAAGGAACAGCTCTATTACTAAAGGAAAAGGCTGGGGTATGTTCTAGAACCACAAAGGAACAGCTCCATTACTAAAGGAAAAGGCTGGGGTATGTTCTAGAACCACAAAGGAACAGCTCCATTACTAAAGGAAAAGGCTGGGGTATGTTCTAGAACCACAGAGGAACAGCTCTATTACTAAAGGAAAAGGCTGGGGTATGTTCTAGAACCACAAAGGAACAGCTCCATTACTAAAGGAAAAAGGCTGGGGTATGTTCTAGAACCACAAAGGAACAGCTCCATTACTAAAGGAAAAGGCTGGGGTATGTTCTAGAACCACAAAGGAACAGCTCCATTACTAAAGGAAAAAGGCTGGGGTATGTTCTAGAACCACAAAGGAACAGCTCCATTACTAAAGGAAAAGGCTGGGGTATGTTCTAGAACCACAAAGGAACAGCTCCATTACTAAAGGAAAAGGCTGGGGTATGTTCTAGAACCACAAAGGAACAGCTCCATTACTAAAGGAAAAGGCTGGGGCATGTTCTAGAACCACAAAGGAACAGCTCCATTACTAAGGGAAAAGGCTGGGGCATGTTCTAGAACCACAAAGGAACAGCTCCATTACTAAAGGAAAAGGCTGGGGTATGTTCTAGAACCACAAAGGAACAGCTCCATTACTAAAGGAAAAGGCTGGGGCATGTTCTAGAACCACAAAGGAACAGCTCCATTACTAAAGGAAAAGGCTGGGGCATGTTCTAGAACCACAAAGGAACAGCTCCATTACTAAGGGAAAAGGCTGGGGTATGTTCTAGAACCACAAAGGAACAGCTCCATTACTAAGGGAAAAGGCTGGGGTATGTTCTAGAACCACAAAGGAACAGCTCCATTACTAAAGGAAAAGGCTGGGGCATGTTCTAGAACCACAAAGGAACAGCTCCATTACTAAGGGAAAAGGCTGGGGACATGATTACCTGCTCACACTTCCACAGAGCACACTGATCACAAATCAACAGCTAGTGATTACAAAGAAGCCATATCAGAAACTCAACGTGGACCACACACTGCTGGCAAAAAAAAGAGATAAAAACTGCTCTTATAAAACGAAGCTTTATTAATGAAAATATTTTATAGCTGCTATTAATAGCCTCATGCAGGATACCAAGTGCAAACAGAGACCAGACAGCGAAATCCAATTAAAACACCAGTTGCTGGTGTTAATGGTTTTTGGTCTTCTGGCCCTCTAATAGGCATCTTCCTGTAAAACACTGTTCTCATAAAACAGTCTCATAAATGCATTTAAACACCACGGTTCCACTGTACTGCACTGTAGCCTCTGCGGCCACCAGCACAGACCCAGCTGGCGACCACTGATAGCGTCCGTCTGCTTCCATAAGCACGCTAATGTTTCTTATAATGCTTAGACAAAACATCTTTTTCATTTTCTTCATCTTCTTTGTTCTTCTTAACAAATATTTCTGGTGCTAGAATGATTTTAAGCCTGTAGCCGGTGCCCTGACCTTTAACCCTTTGTCACCAGTTGGATAATTTAGAGTGATTCAATTAGATGATGTAGGATGATTTAGTGTCAACATCCAGGATACATTAAAAACAAACTAAAGCAGCATTTTATACCCTAAGCACTCTGGATTTCTGAACATCGTTTTGCTGTGCTTTTAAGCCACTCCTGGTTAAACTGATCTGGCACTTCTCAAACTGTAGTAACCTCCTTTCTGTGTTCAATCATCCAAGATTCTTCCAACCCAGCGGGGTGCCCACTCCACCTTTAAAGGGGCAGTGATGCATTTCCTGTGTCTCTTGTATAGTCTGATTACAGGTAATAATGTATTGGTTATATAATGTAGAGCGGTT
>NC_135229.1:4265836-4268336 GCF_052324685.1 Brachyhypopomus gauderio | reverse complement strand
GACGTCTGGGGGAGATTCTTGCTGGCAATTTTTCTGATGTGTTGGTGCTTAACGTGCTTTGAACAAACCAGAGACAGTGTGAACACTGCCTGAAGCGTGTGTGTGTGTGTGTGCGTGTGTGTGTGTGTGTGTGTGTGTGTGTGTGTGCGTGCGTGCGTGCGTGCGTGTGCGTGTGTTAAAGAGGTATCAGTTAAAAAGGCATCTGTTCTGATTAGGTTACATATACCTGAAGTTTGCTAATCTAATAATTGATTTGTTCTGTTTCGGGTTCCAATTACTCGATTGCTTGTCCAGTCTCTGGAGAGTCGGCCTTAGGGGAAGTCGGCGGGGAGCATGACCTCTGACCTTCCTTGATCTGAGACCGTGGGATTGGTGGCAGTGAGATGGATGGAGGGAGTGAAAAAGGGGAGGAGTGAAAAGGGAAAGAAAATGAGGGAGGGAGGGATGGGTAATTAGGGCCTTAGTAACAGGTTTTGTCCTGCTGGTTCTTTTGTTTGGCTTGTATGGTGCTTAGTTAGTTCAGAGCTATAAACACACACACATGCGCGCGCGCACGCACGCACACACTCGTCTCTCTTATACTCGTACTTACACAATGGGTGCGAGCCAGATTTCTTCGTCAGTAATGTGATGTGTTGGGATTTAATTTTTCCACTTCTCTGTGTCTCCATCTCTGTTTTAGTAATGGGCGTGTTCGTTTTCTATTGTAATGAATCACTCCATTTATGAGAAAAATCTGAATCTCATGCTCTCCCCTACGAGCCCCATCACATTAGAGGCAAATTATGAACTATAAGCCTCATAAGGCTGCTATTAATTTAGAGAACCTGGTACAGGCAGCATCAGGTACCCAGCCATTCTTATGCACACGCTCTCTCTCTCTCTCCCCTCCCTCTTTCTCACTATTACTACCCTTAAGGGAAGTCTTAATTACATTATTCTGTGTTTCATCTCTTTTAAATAGTCATAATTGTATTGCCTGGCATAAAGAACCCACTGAAGGCGAGCTAATAAGGACGTGTCCTGATGAGGAACAAACGCAGAACAATCGCGGAACAATCGCAGAACAAACGCAGAACAATCACGGAACAAACGCAGAACAATCACGGAATAAACGCATCACAAACGCGGAACAATCGTAGAACAATCACAGCACATGGGGGAAAAACTCGGAACCAATTCACAAAACTGCTTGTTGTTCATTTTATGCTGCCCTTACACCAAACGACTTTTCAAGCGATCACACTGTCGCAGACAAATTTCCAAAGTCAGAAATAAATCCCGAGAGCGTCGCCCGTTGTGGGGCACTCCGGTCATCTGGATCGTTTGGCGTACGCTGGTGAGCGTAGAAGCTGCTCTTCTTGATTTCATGTTCTGGCAACATCAACTTCATTTAATATTATAATGAAATTACATTTTTTGGCTCATGCCAACAGCGACGTAGACTTTGTCAGCAGCCAATAGGTGAGCTCTCTCCAGCACCAACAAGGACATAATTGATGATTATGATTAAAATGACAATGTTGGACCATAAGCTGTGGCATTGAGTCGTATTGTCTGGCAAAACACAGGAATACCGGGAACTACCCAGGTTGTCCTAACTCACTTCTGACTCCCTTTAGAGGACGGGCAGACCTCACCGTCCCTGTTCACTCGAGCGGCACCGTGTCCGCGTTCTGCGGTGTCCTGTCCTGTTCTTTTGGCTTTTGTTTTCAGAATAAAAGGCGGCACCCACAAGGGCAGTCCTGGCCCAAAGCTGCTGTTGTTTCTGCGCCATTGTTTCTATTGTACATTTGCAACAGGAGCATGATGGTAGATCATCTCAGAAGGAAACTATGTGTTGCAAACAGAGACCCTGCAAGATTAACCTCCTGCGTAATCGTAGTCTGTGAACGGGAAAAACTTCGGGACTAATGACGCCTTGTCTTTGAATGTGAGAGGTTATTAGACTACATCTTTTAAATGTCTTTTCAGTCTTTTCAAAGTCCTCAAGTGTATGGTTAGCATCTCACAGCCTGAAACGAAGTCTCTCTCTCGCTCTCTCTCTCTCTCTCACACACACACACACACACACACACACACACACACACACACACACGTACACTCATTTCCTCCACTAAATCCAATAATTTTTTTCTCATCATTAGTCAATTGACCGTTTTGTACCGGCGATTTGTTACAGATTTGCTACACCGGTCCTACGTGAATGACATCACTTGCTTCTCGGAGGTGTTCATGATTATCCCAGTAACACGTTCTCCATCTCCTGTCTGGATACTCCACATCAGACGTGTAGAACCTTCACCAAGACCCCAGAATGCATCACCGGAGGTCTTTAGCCATTTTGTGCGTGTCTGGCATCTGTGCTCTAGATTGCTGTTTGCTGTGTGTGTGTGTGTGGGAGTAATGTACTGGAATAAGGAGCTTTGACAAACTGCCATAAATCAAAGTTGGTTTAGACAATAAGCAAATGAGGAGAGAGCGAGGGAGGAGACGTGGG
>NC_135229.1:4258336-4263336 GCF_052324685.1 Brachyhypopomus gauderio | reverse complement strand
GAACACACAGTCCAGTGTAGCGCAGTGGGGCAGCGTGTACCACTCCAGCATCCTCCCATCCTCTCTGCTTCTCTCTCTCCCTCCTTTTTTCGCACCATCTTTTCATTTTCACTCTCTATCTCTCCCTTTCTTTTTTCTTCATTGTCTTCACCTCCCTCTCATCTTCCCCTCTCCTCCTCTCTCCCTCTCCACCACTCTCATCTTCTTCCTCTCCACCTCTCTCTTTCCTCTCCTGCACTCTCTCTCTCTCTCTCTCTCTCTCTCTCTCTCTCTCTCTCTCTCTCTCACTGGGAGTTATCTCCCATGCTCTCTCCTACTTTCTTTAATCTCTTCCCTCACCTTGCTCCCTCTTAATCTTCTACTCTCTCTCTTTCTCTGTCTACCTCTCCGTCCTCTCTCTCTCTCTTCCTCTCTCTTTCTCTCTCTACCTCTCCCTTCATTCTCCTCTCCTCACTCTTTCTCTGTCCCACACTGCCCCTTTCTTTGCAATCATCTCCCACCATTTCCTAAATCCTGTTTTTACTAAATGAATTTATATTCTCTCTCCTCTTGCTCTCCCTCCCTCTCTCTCTTCCTCTCTCTTTCCCTCTCTCTCCTTCCCTCCCTCTCTCTATCTATCCCTCACTCTCACTTCCTCCCTCCCTCTCTCCCTCCCTCCCTTCCTCCCTGATTCTCTCTCCTTCTCTCCCTCTCCCTCTCTCTATCTCTCATTCACTCACTCACTCACTCACTCACTCACTCACTCACTCACTCACTCTCTCTCTCTCTCTGTCTCCCTCCCTCTCTCTTCCTCTCTATCTCTCCCACTCTCTCTATCTTTCTCCCTTCCTCCCTCTCTCTCTCTCAGTTGCCAGGCACTACCCTGTGTTTCTGGGCCGAGCCCACCGCTCCTACGTGAGTCATGAGGCGCTGTACGTCCAGAGTGTTCTCCGAGTCAACCGCACCCTCTACATCGGTGCCAGGTAACCCCACATCAGCTGACCCCCGACCCCCGACCCCCCCACCCACACACACAAACACGCACACACACTCCACTGGAGCCCTCACCTGCATTTCCCATGGAAACGACCTCTCACCTCAGCTTCATCAGTACAATTCTCCCGCATTTGTCACGGACCGCGTTCACCGACTGCCCGCTGAAGGACTCAACCAGCAAGTACTGACCTCAGCATTAGAGACTTAAACCTTTTCTACCACCTTAAGAATATCTGTGTTACGACTATTACAGTAATATCCACAGGACGGTGTTTCATTTCAGACGACGATTTCCATGTAAGCACAGTGGGGTCCTCGTGCTACTGAAATGGAAATGAGAAATTACACGCTGGAACAATTTCATTACAATTTCAAACCTCTAAAAAATGAGGACTGCCATCATACGCACTAAATCCAATAAGGTGAAAAGGTTTTATCCATCTGCTTTTCATGCTTCCCACGGGGTGTGTGTGTGTGTGTGTATGTGTGTCTTTACATCTGAAACAGTGCCCTGTTTCACGGGTGTTTTCTTAAAGAGCGTTAGAAATCCACCGGGTGGGTCGATCCTTCTTCAAAGGCAGAGCTGTTTGGAGGTCTGAAGCTCTCTGGAGATTTCACATGTGTTGCTGCTTAAACACAACCCTTAGGGGGAAACATCTTAGAGAGACACTGTGGGCCTGGATTGTCCTATGACCCTTGACCTCTGACCCCCCCAGCTCCGATCCCCCAGGCTCCCACAAAGCACTCAGACACTCTTCACCGTCGGAGCAGAAACACGGCACCTTGGGTTGCAGGATCAGAAGTAGAGACGAACAGGTGGAAATCAGTTAACACCTTCCAGAACGTGTGAGGTGGTGGGCCTGAGACTCTCCTGAGACGCTCCCGCCTGGGAGAGCCGTGAGTTGGGTGAAGAAAACAGCTCAGAACCAAGAACGTATTGGAATGGAAGGAACCCAGCGTGGAACTCAGATAACTGTAATTAACAAGGTTCAGACCACAATATCCTTTATTACAATAATGATATGATCAAATTTAACACTTCTGTTGGCACTGTAAGACGTTGGACTGATAAGATCTTAAAGCTGCAAGAAGATAACACTTATCTTAATTCTAAGATAGCACTCGTTAGCAAACAAAGGTAAAAAATGACACCGTAATATTATGTTTATAATAGTGTCAGGATCAGATTTAGGCTCTAAGAGATTTTAGAACAATGAAGTTCTGTCTGATAAAATAACCAATGGCAGAAGTCTCATATTACTGACATTACTCATGTAACACAGTACCCAGAACACCAACACAGTACAGCCTTGCACGTACAGGGCGTACCATAGCAACAGCGAGTGGCAGTCTGCGAGTGTGTAACTATGTGGAGCCACGGCAACCACACCTCACGTTGACATCCTCACATTCGCCAACCTGTAGCCCGAACCAGGCAGCTAACACTTGTACACTGCTGAGAAATCCTGTTTTGGATGGAGGTCTGGCAGACCCGTCATTCCCATTGGCTCCGCGTGATGGAAGTGTCTCCTCTTCCCCCGGGGACGGTGGCCAGGAGCGAGACGACGGTTCCAGGCGAGAGCACGTCTCAACGCGCGCGGTTAACATCGTCCTCCCCCCAGGCTGGGAAGAGTCTCACCCGTGTCTCGCGACGTCTCACCCGCTGCAGTGCCCCGCGGTTGGAGCGTACCGTTCTGAGATAATGGTGTACATTAAGTTAACGGCTCTCAAAAGTCATGGAGTTCCTCAGAGTGGAGTGATAAAGGGCGGAGCTCACTTTCACATTTCTGCGGTCTATAAATGTAAAGTCAGTAATTTAGAATGTCACAGCCTCTCGGACTGAAAAGTGTTTCTGGACTGATATTTCTCATTCTCGCAATAGCTTTTAGGTTAGCTTCACTGGTGTTACTGAACTGTAATAGGATTTTTAAATAATTTGCCCCAAGATTGATGCATTAACAATAGGAGGTTCATAATCAGACACTCATGTCAGAAACTACATTTTGGATCCAGAAAATTTGAACCTGTATTATATAAAGTTTATGTCTGTTGTGATTCAGTGTAAATGTGTGTGTGTGTGTGTGTGTGTGTGTGTGTGTGTGTGTGTGTGTGTGTGTGTGTGTGTGTGTGTGTGTGTGTGTATGTGAATGTTTTCATCTCACCCCTCTGTCTTATTGTGTCTCTCATGTTTCACCCCATGTGCCTCATATATCCAATTCTGTCTCCCTGTCTGTCTTGTGTCTCCTGTCCTGTCTCTCTGTCTCTCGGCTGAGATCGAAAAGTTTTGATCTGTTTAGTGTTTCTGCTTTCCGCTGTAGTTGTGACAAGGAGGTGAGAGTGGAGTGTTAGTCATTGCTAATGAATATTGCATGTGTGGGTGTATGCATGAATTTGTGTGTGTATTTCAGAGATGACCTTTACCGTGTGGAACTGGACCATGTATCTGGAGATGAGATGTTCTACAGCAAAGTGAGTCTTGCTCTCCCATGCAGCAGTGTGTGTGTGTGTGTGTGTGTGTGTGTGTGTGTGTGTGTGTGTGTGTGTGTGTGTTTGTTTTTGACTGTGTAAATAACAGATGTTGATTATATTCTCCTCTCACTCCCACAGAAGCGTACGTGGGAGTCCAATAAGAATGACATCCGTATCTGTAGGATGAAGGGCAAACACCAGGTGAGTGTTCACCACCTTGGAATTGTCTGTCCGTGTGTGTTCAGCGCTGCCAAACAACAGACGTTGTTTATCGCTCCTAAACACCTGAGGAAGAGTCCTCGGTGAGAAATTTCCCTGCCGGAAAACTCCGGAAAAGTGCTCCCTGGTGGGTGTTCGGCCCGACGTCCCGTCCTTTCCCTCGGCTCCGGCGTGGTTCTCGGCGGGTGTTCGACGCCGCTAAACGCTCGGAAGCATTAAGCCACCTCACATGGACGAGGGCAGACTGCTGGCTTTCGCGAGCGGCATATGGGAGAACCTTCTGGAACACGCCGTGTCCACACGCGTGCACGCGCGCATCGTTGGAGGTTACGGGCCTTTCACCTGTTGCCTCTCGGAGGTTCCGCTGGTTTCCGTGGCGACGACCCTCACTGTAAAGGTCCGGGCTGCGTGCGTGTCACAGGGCCCGGCGGCGTGGACGAGTGTTCGCCCCCCCCGGTACACTTTGATCTTCACTGACAAATTGGGCCCTCTCCTAAAGTTCAAGGGCTAATGACAACAGAGGGGCCTGTCCGACCGCCGCAGGGTGTGTGGGGGAGTGTGTGAGTGCGGTGTGTGAGCGCGGTGTGTGAGCGCAGTGTGTGAGCGTGGTGTGTGACCGGGGTTTGTGAATAGAGCGTTAACCGATAAGCAGCACTGAGTCTCCAGGGGATTGGTGTTAAATGAGGAGGTGTGTTATTGTTAAACAAGTGAGTCTTGTCTGTTGCTCGTGTTGCTCGTCCAAACCGTTCTCATCACACACACATACGCACACACATACGCACACAAAACTGACGGTGTAAACGTGCAGCTCCGTCTCTGTCTCACTTTACACGTGCTCCTGTGTCTCAATGACTCATTTCACTGCTTCTTTTTGTACAGTGCTCTCACTTTTTCAGTCATTTACTTTTGCGTTCTCTCTGTCTCCCTCTCTATCTCTGTTTCCCTATCTATCTCTCCCTCTTTCTCTTTCCCTCTGTCTCTCTCTCTCAGTCTCTTTCCCTCTGCGACGAGACAGTAATGTTTGTGATTACTGTTTTCTTGCTAACCCATCAGCCTCCTTTTCACACTGCTCATCACGAGACATAAAGAGGAGAAAATCTCAAATTTAAAGAGTGAGAGAGTGTGAGTGACAAAGAAAGAGAGAGAGAGAGAGAGAGAAAGAGAGAGAGAGAGAGGGCACACATAGCCCCACCCACTTCATTGACTACGTAACATCACATTGAAGTTCCACATGCTACGCTAATGGCAAAGTGTGATCTCAGGGAGTCAGTAAAGAGACGCTAATGAGACAATGGCACGGCAGTGGGGAAATCAAACCCACGGATAAGCGAGGCGGG
>NC_135229.1:4253336-4255836 GCF_052324685.1 Brachyhypopomus gauderio | reverse complement strand
TCCGCAGTGGTTTCAAGGAAAGCACGGAGCGTCTTGAGCAGCTTCCTCTGATGTGTACCAGAAGAACCCAGGAATTCCTGCCTCGTGAATGCGCGGTGCTGATCGTTTAGTTCGCTTTAATAGGAACGACCACTGTGTTGTGCTTGAAGGAGAGCTACGCTGGAGCGCTAACCCCCCCGCTGCCATCAAAGGCAGCTTTGCTGCATGAAAGTGCTTCTGTGGCGCTCCAGCCTGCGTGTTGTTGCTGCAGCCCTGGGGGGTGGAGGTGGGTGGGGAGATGGTGAGAGAGGCATAGAGGAATTCGGTGGTGGATCTCGGCCACGGGGCCCCATGTTATGAGCTGCTATGTCTGGAGGTGCCACTCAGGGGGAAAAATACACTATAAATATCAGTGTCACTGTGATCCATCAGGTGATCAGAGCTGCACAATTATCATCCTCGTTCTCTCCCCCCTTCATTGACGTCTTTTTTGGGGGGTGGTCTTGTCTCTTTTCTCCCTCCCTCATTTACTTTCTCTCTCTCTCTCCCTCTCTCTCCTTCCCTCTTTCCCTCTCTCCCTCCCTCCCTGTCTCTCCCTTCCTCCCTCTCTTTTTTCCACCTTGTCTCTGTCTCCCCCTCCCTCCATCTCCCCTCTCTCTCCCCCTCTCTCTCTCTCTCTCCCAGGAGGAGTGCCGTAACTACATGAAGGTGTTGCTCAGCCAGCCCGACGGGCTCTTCGTGTGCGGGACCAACGCCTTCAACCCGCTGTGCGCCAATTACACCGTGAGTGACCCCTCCGTCATCCTCCCCTCCGTCATCCTCCCCTCCGTCATCCTCCCCTCCGTCATCCTCCCCTCCGTCATCCTCCCCTCCGTCATCCTCCCCTCCGCTCCGCGCTGGCTCCTCACCGGGTGAACGCGAGGCGGAGATGAGAACGCTCTGTGCGCGGGCTGCAGCGTGGCAAGCCGTGGCACTTTTAACGATTTACAACTGCTCCAGGTTTGCACCCGTGTTGTGTCGGAACGAGACTTAAAGTAAGCAATTACCCCCCCCCAACTCTTTGCCAACAAAGCCTCTTTCTTGACCCGGCTGTGCAGCAGTAGCGTTCGACTGGAGGAGATACGTTATTTAAAAACGACTTTGTGGAAATGTGATCAGTCGATTTGGAGCCGTAGCAATTGAAGAGGGCGGGAGGGAGGTGGGATGTGCAGGTCGTGGCCCCCCCGCCGTAATCGTGGCCCCCCCCGCCGTAATCGTGGCCCCCCCGCCGCAATCGTGGCCCCCCTGCCGTAATCGTGGCTCCCCACCGTATTCGTGACCCCCCCCACTGTACACTGTGGCCCCCTGCTGTAATTGTGCGCCCCCCCACCGTAGTCGTAGTCCCCTGCCATAATGGCCCCCCCCCCCCCCTTTGCCATAATCATGCCCAAGCCGTAATCGTGCCCCCCCCCCCCCCCTTCCCCGCCCAGCGGCTACTGGAACTGTGACTCTGTGGTGCTGCTTATCGTGTCGACACACTTCCTCTCCGAATGTCGTCTTTCAGAATGAGCATCGATATGCCGCTTAAGCTTTTCATTTTCTCACAACCGAAGCCTTTCTGTTTGTCTATGTGAGTATGGTGTGTGTGTGTGTGTGTGTGTGTGTGTGTGTGTGTGTGTGTGTGTGTGTGTGTGTGTGTGTGTGTGTGTGTGTGTGTGTGAGTGCTGTGTGTGTGTGTGTGTGTGTGTGTGTGTGCGTGTGCGTGTGCGTGTGCGTGTGCGTGTGTGTGTGTGAGTGCTGTGTGTGTGTGTGTGTGTGTGTGTGTGCGTGTGCGTGTGCGTGTGCGTGTGCGTGTGTGTGTGTGCGTGTGTGTGTGTGTGAGTGCTGTGTGTGTGAGTGCTGTGTGTGTGTGTGTGTGTGTGTGTGTGTGTGTGTGTGTGTGTGCGTGCGTGTGCGTGTGCGTGTGCGTGTGCGTGTGCGTGTGTGTGTGTGTGTGTGAGTGCTGTGTGTGTGTGTGTGTGTGTGTGTGTGTGCGTGTGCGTGTGCGTGTGCGTGTGCGTGTGTGTGTGTGTGAGTGCTGTGTGTGTGTGTGTGTGTGTGTGTGTGTGTGTGTGTGTGTGTGTGTGTGTGTGAGTGCTGTGTGTGTGTGTGTGTGTGTGTGTGTGTGCGTGTGCGTGTGCGTGTGCGTGTGCGTGTGCGTGTGTGTGTGTGTGTGTGTGTGTGTGTGTGTGTGTGTGTGTGAGTGCTGTGTGTGTGTGTGTGTGTGTGTGTGCGTGTGCGTGTGCGTGTGTGTGTGCGTGTGTGTGTGTGTGTGTGTGTGTGTGTGTTTTTGGCGGTGCGAGTGTTCCTGTGGGTATGAGAATGTGGGCATTTGAGGGATAGAGAGTGAATAAATTCACAGATTCACACTGCTAGTTCTGTTGACTTCTGTGAGTCTGGGTCCTTACATGGAGATGTATTGATTTAATCTTTTATATTAGATAAAAAACAGAAAAGCCAATCTCTGTGTGTGTGGGTATTGATAGGCTGTGTGAGAGATCTG
>NC_135229.1:4245836-4248336 GCF_052324685.1 Brachyhypopomus gauderio | reverse complement strand
AATGTCTGAAACAGTGGAAATGTCAGGTTACGGTGAGGAGGCAGACTCGGGTTTGTATTTTTGGGAGAGACGTTTCTTCTGCCCACGTCCTCGTCCCAGACAGGTGTGGAAGTTGGAGCTGCCTACTCTCGGTAGCCTGCTGCCTCTGCGAGGTGAGACCCACGTTGATGAACCAGGCGTTGGACAGCTCGAGGTTGGCATGGTTGATGCTGGCACTCCCGATACTCGCCGTTGGCACGGGTACGCCCAGCATCACCCCTACTGGCCAATGAGTACAATGCTGAGATCGTTTACGTAGTGACCGGGTGACCAGCACAGTGGCCCAGATGCAGACAAAGGAGAGACAGACAAGATTATAGATTTAAGGTATATAAGATATAGATTATAGATTTTCGTGGTTTCCGGTTTAGTGGTAGGTACTAAGAGAGTGAGAAGGGGGGCATAGAGAGAGAGAGAGAGAGAGAGAGAGCTTCCGTTAGTCTCTCAGGGCAGAGAATTATGAGGTCGTAGCTCATTGAGTCTTGACAGCTCATTGGCTGGATTGGAAATGAGGACTCTGAGTTCCAGCAGCGTATTGGCCGAGGAGTCCTTCTGGAGACGATGCCCATTTCCTCACTGTGTCTCTATATCTCATTTCTGATACGCCACCGGAGAAGCTCGGCCTGCCGTTGCCAGCGTGGTCACGCCCTGGACACAACACACTTTTTGTCATCCTTGGCTTACGTGGACGGCCTGTGTTTTATTCACAGAGCGTTTCGGTCAATAAAACATTTGTTGCGACACTGTTGGCAGAGCATCAGTAATTTTCCACTTACCTTGTAGTGATTTTTAAAATTTTTAATCTTTAAAAAAAAAGGACAGAGAATAAGAGCCATACTGCAGGAATGAGAAAGAAATACAGAGGGGGGTTGCAGGGATAGTAGCAGGGGTGTCACTAGTGACGGTGTCCCACAAACACACACACTTGTGTAAGAACTCAATACAACAGCCTTAAAGCTTTACCATATAACTGGGATTGTTGAGTAGAACTACACAACTTTAGCATTATTCAAATTCACTACAGTACTTCAAATGCTGTAATGCTGTAATATTTTAACAAAAGTTATTACTATGTAGTATGTAATAACAAATGTGTAATTATTGTGTAATTGGAAATATGTTATTACTATGTAATAGTGAGGTAATTAAAAAAGTGTTATTACTATGCAATTATAATGTCATAACAATTACATTGTAATAACTGTTGTACTAAATGTGTTATCACAATGTAGTAACAAACATGCAATAAGAATGAAATGGTATACAACGGTATAATTACTATGTAATAATGAAAGTGTAATACCAAAATTGTAATTATTATGTAATAACTACAGTCTAATAACAATTTAATAACTAAAGTGTTATTATTATGCAATAACAAAAGATTAATAAGATAATATCAGAAAACAACAAGGTAATAGTAGGGTAACAGGGTAATAACACCTCGTATTCTGTTGGTGCCTATTGCAACAGGTTGTGAACGGCGTGGAAGCCGTCACTCCCTGACCCGGATCAGGCTTTAAGCAGCATCTGTGGTATCATATGAAGAAGAAACTCCTGTGTGCCCTGAGACTCTGGAAGGCAGAAACTTGAACATCCAAACATGTTGTGTTTGAACAAACCAAAATTTGAACAATATTTGTGTGTGTGTGTTTACGGGGTGTGTTGTAACGGTCCCCTCTACGCCCCACCGTCGTCTCCCTGCTCACTTCTCCCTGACCTGATCCTTGCACGACTGCCGTTGAATTGTTCACAAGGCCTCGCTCAGAGGGAGCCTCTTAAAAATGCTTTCGTTATTAAATGAATTAATTCGTTAAAAAAAATAAAATAATAATCACGATAAATTAATTCATTCATTATTCCCCTCAGCGTCTCCTGCTCACTCCTTGTTCGGCGGAGTGGATCAAATGAGCCGGACAAAAAAATAATAGCAGGACGAGTCAAGTAGCCGAGCACAATAACGGCATCCCGTGGTGTTAGAGGGTCAGTCGGCGTGGGCACAGGGCGCCGTCTAAACGGGAGCGGAGCAGCGGGGCAGATTTGAGAAGCAGCCCCATCGCGGCCTGTGTTGAGTGTGGTTCTGGCGGGCGACGGTGCCGGCCCATCGTTGGCCCGATGGCCGACTCCCAGCAGGGCCCGTGTCAGGTGACAGGCGCCAAGCGGCAGTGTCTCCTTGGCCCGGCTGCTTTGGCTGGGGTCTGGCTCAGAGAGCGGGCCCGCCCCTATTTTGCCCCGCCCCCGCCAACCCTCTGCTCACGTCATTGGCCAGCTCTTCTTGAAAGCGGCAGGGTGGGAGTGGTTTAGGGGGAGGGTTTTTGGCAGGGGTGCATCTCTGTCATGCGCTCGTATCTTCTCCTTTCATCCTTTCTTTTCTTCCTCTGCTCTCTGTCTGTCGTATGTGCTCTTTATCCATTCGTCCGCTCGCTCTCTCTCTCTCTCTCTCTCTCTCTCTCTCTCTCTC
>NC_135229.1:4233336-4240836 GCF_052324685.1 Brachyhypopomus gauderio | reverse complement strand
TGCCTTGATCATTGCCGCTCTCTTCTCCACGCCGTTAACTCCCCCATACTTCACAAACTCCAGATGGTTCCGAAATCTTGCTGCCCGTCTTTAAACTCGAACCCGGTCACCTCAGCACATCAAGACCGTGTTATGTAATCTCCACTGGCTTCTGTTAAATTATGGCATTCATCAAAAAATAATTCCTCGCATTCAAGGCTCTTAACAACCTCACTCCATCTTATCTCCACCCCTAACCATCCACCCGTGCTCCAAGGTCCTCCACCCCTAACCATCCACCCGTGTTCTCAGATCTGCTAGCTGTCCCATCTTCAAACCTCCACTCTTTTGGTGATCCAGCCTTCTCCAGAACGGCTCCCCGTCTACAGAGTCCACCCCCGGCTCTGACTGTCCGGATTCCTTTCTACATTTAAATCCAACCACAAAACACAGCTTTCCTCTTTTGCCCTCAAGCTGCCCCTGACCTCAAGCTGTTGCCCTGCCTCTGTTCCTGTAGCCATCCCGTTATCTGTCCCATCAATACGTTCTTACTGGCTCTGTGTGTTGTGATTTTTTTTTTCTATTTTATAAGCATCTTTCAGATACTGAAAAGCGTCTAATATTTTAGTAGTAGTAGTAGTAGTAGTACTTGTTGTGTAAACGGAAGTGTGCAATCTGCTAATGTAGCTTATTAACATCTATAGCCTGTTAGCCGTATTATTAAACTCTATTCAGTATAGCATATATAGAAATTTTAATACATCAGAAATTAATGTAAACAGCATAAATGCAGTGTTGATTCGATATTTTTTTAATGATCTTTAAACTTCTATTTTCATGTTTGGTATTAGAATAAATGTGTAGTTATATAATGTGTGGCGTGGGAACATGTTTATGTTTATTTAGCATTAACTACTGGGTGGTTTTTATATGGGATGTTGTATATGGATGAACTGGTGTGTGTGGGCTGTGGCATTTATGAATATTGATAGGTGTTTTTAGAGTGTTGTGCTGGGAGGTGTTTAGTTAGTGTGGGGAGTGGTTGTTTTGGGGGGGTAAATATGGTAGTTACTGGGTGTTTGGTGTGTGCAGGTGTGGAGACGAGTCACCACAGGCACGCCAGCCGCTGTCTCTCACTCTAGACACTCCCAGTCACACTCTCCTCATGGCCTTTCACTCCTGCGTGGTCAGACTACCTGTAGCCCGCTGTCATCTGCACTCTCGCTGTATGAAGTAAGTACACACACACACACACACACACCGATATAACAAACACACACTTTGATATGTAAGTAATATATCACTGTTCGACAGAAATAGGTTTTGCTCACACAGCGTCTGAACATACACACACACACACACACACACACACACACACACACACACACACACACACACACACACACACACGCAGACACTACCCTCACATCCCCTCTGACACGTCCCTGCATGCTAGTCTTGGCCCAAGCACAAACCTAATTGAACGCTCTCATTACTGGGCCCCATGCTGGTTACTCTCAGTTTAGACCTTGTCTTAAGGGAAGGTGTGGTCTTCCTCCCCGTGCTGGGACCTTTTTCAGGCCACACCTCCTTGCAGTCAAAACTCTCTTTGCTGCAGTGTCCTGCGCATGATCACACACACACACACACACACACACACACACACACACACACACACACACACACACAGAGTGCTATCTTTAGCCCAGGCTAGGCTTCACCTTGTGGTGTGTCACAGACCTGCACCAACGGTGGGAGCTGAGTGTGTGAGTGTGTGAGTGTGTGAGTGTGTGAGTGTGTGAGTGTGTGAGTGTGTGAGTGTGTGTGTGTGTGAGTGTGTGAGTGTGTGTGTGTGTGTGTGAGTGTGTGAGTGTGTGAGTGTGTGAGTGTGTGAGTGTGTGTCCATGCCCAGATCACACGCGTCCCTGCTGGGTCTGTTTCCGCTTTTCCCAGGCGACTGTTGCTGCGTTCTCCCGATGACGTGTGTACACACAGCATGCAAAGCCTGGGGTCCTCATGCACGCGTGTGTGTGTGTGTGTGTGTGTGTGTGTGTGTGTGTGTGTGTGTTTAGAAACTGCATCTCCTCTAGAGATCCGTACTGCGGCTGGACCAGAGGAAGCACCTGTTCTCTGCTCAGACCGGGGACCAGGTGAGACTCTACACACACTGTAGCGTTTCCACATGACACTCCAGCACCGACTGGACCACACTGGGACTGAGCTGGTTTTGTTCTCGCCCCCTTGTGTGTTTTGCAGACTGCCGTTCGTGCAGGATGTTGAATACGGTAACACCACACATCTCGGGGACTGTGATGGTAAGTTTATATTACAGTGTTGCACAGAACTCGGTTACATCATGCAGTATCATTACCAGAATATGGAACCCCTGCTGTTAAGAATCGTAAATGCAAAAAACACACACACACATACAAACGCACACACACACACACACTCGTTCAGTTCTCCAGCGTTCATCCGTGTTCACCTTGCCAGACCTCTGCTGTATCTTCCCCACAAGCCCTTTACAGCAGCGTCAGCAACCAGCAACAAGACGGATCAGTCGTCCTCTGACTAAGAGAAAGCCTGGAGGAGCTTGGAGAGAGGAGGGGAGAGGTGGAGAGGGTGGGGGTGGCTAGAGAGGGTGGAGAAGGTGCAGAGAGGGTGTGGAGAGGATGGAGAGGGTGTGGAGAGGGCATGAGGGTGTAGAGAGGGTGGAGAAAGTGTGGATAGGGTGTTGAGAGGGCAGAGAGGGGGCGGAAAGGGTGAAGATGGCGTAAAGAGGGCAGAGAGTGTGTGGAGAGATATGAGAGGGTGGAGAAAGTGTGGAGAGGGTGGAGAGAGGGCAGAGAGGGTGTGGAGAGGGTGTAGAGAGGGCAGAGAGTGTGTGGAGAGGGTGAAGACGGTGTAAAGAGGGCAGAGAGTGTGTGGAGAGATAGGAGAGGGTGGAGAAAGTGCACATCTGCAGCGGTGGGGGGGGGGGGGGGCGGAGACGACAGCCCGGTGTTCGGTTCTGAAAGAGCCCGGTGTTCGGTTCTGAAAAGAGCGAAAAAATAAAACAAGGGGAAGTTGCCACAAGTTTCCTGAATCCCTGCCGAGTCGGCCCGGGCGCCTGCCGGGACCGTGCAGTGTGTCGCGGCAGAATCGGGCTCCCCTCAGTCGGGCTTTGTCCTGGTTCCGGGTGGATGAGTCCAGAAATCTGGTTCCGGTTCCATTCCGCCGTTCGCCAGGGAGCCCTGGAAGGCCTGCAGGGCTCCGTAGCCGATGTGCTGGGAGGCTCGGAGCAGACGGGCCGTGACCGCCGGGCCTGCGGGTCCCGGCCGAGGTGATTATCGGGCGGGGGTGGGAGGCTTCGCAGATGTGGGAGTGTCCCTGGAGCTCGTGGGGGGGGGGGGGGGGGGGTTGAGGGGGTCTTGCACTTTCCAGCTTCTTGGAAATGAATGACATCAGCCAGTGAGTATTTGTGTTTCTTCCCTACTTCACTAGCGAACATGAAACCATGAGCCATGCTGATTAGGGGGTGCGTGGGGAGAGCTCGAGCTAAGGGCCAAGACGGAGGAAGTGGGGATTTTGAGAATTGCAGTATGGAGTCCTCCACTTCTAGTTTTGATTATGAGAATAGACGACATAGGGCTGGATTCTCTTCACAGAATGTGTTTCTACGAAAAATAATGTCTTGTCGATATTATTATGGTCATGAGCTGTTGTATTTTCCCTGCGCTGACACAAAGTTCGGCTCATTATGGTCTAGGTCGTTAGCCAGTGAGCAGATTTAGGTGTGTTAGAGTGGGAGGAGAACTGACCTCGGCACATTATGTCAGAGCTGCTCACGCACTGAAATTCAGATGCACTGGCCCAGAAGAACAGGCTGCTAGCCTACAATGAGATTCAGAACCACTGGCCCAGAAGAGGCTGCTAGCTTTCGCTAAGATTCAGAACCACTGGCCCAGAAGGAGAGGATGCCAGTCTCTCCGTTTTTATATAACCCACCTGTGGTTCATGTGAACAGTTCACAGTTGCTGGAGCCATGAACCTTTTTCATCCTGTTGATTTGCACTTGTTTAAGTGTCTGCATTTTGGTCAGAAACTGAACCTTAGCTACACTGCTTAGACTGGTATATTCAAATATTAGTTATGTAATAGTCAACATGATAGTTGCATATATATTGCAACTATAGGTCTCTATTACTAAAAACTGTGGAAATGTGACTCAAAAAGGGTTTATTTTAAGAATGTAATAAGGTTTTCAGCAGAAGGAGTTTTCTTCATAAATGTTTAAGTTATAATTGGTCAACATGCGTCACTATTCCGTGAGGCCCACATGCCAGAAGCCTTAGGCAGCCACGACCACCCAGCAACACAAGAACATCCGTAAAAAGTTCAAGAAGAACCTTGTGCCTCACGATAGATCTTGACATGGAGGCAAAGTGCAGGTAAAACGAGGAAGTTCATTTTAAATGGATTATATGCAAGCAGAGGGCATGAGGGGAAAAGAGAGAGAGAGAGAGAGAGAGAGAGAGACATAGAGAGGCGGGGATCAAACTAGCTGATGTATTGATTTAGACGTATTGATTTATTGATTTATTTGGGGGGGGGACCCTGGAGCTGCAGTACAGTGGTGCCTTGGTCTCTAGGTCCCCCCCCACACCCCCTCGTAGTGCTAAAGGAGACATCGATTCCTAGAGAGCTTGATTCATGGAGTTTGATTCCTAGAGAGCTGGATTGTGATGGGCAGGACTGGGGCCTCCAGCTGAGGTGGAGAGTGAAGGCATGATGGTGCTTCAGGTGCTTCAGAGAGGTGTGTGTGTGTGTGTGTGTGTGTGTGTGTGTGTGTGTGTGTGTGTGTGTGTGTGTGTGTGTGTGTGTGTGCGTGTGTGCGTGTGTGCGTGTGCGTGTGCGTGTGAGTGTGAGTGTGTGTGTGTGTGTGTGTGTGAGAGAGAGAGAGAGAAAGAGAAAGAGTGAACAGGCAGTATTGACATTTATAAGATTCTCATTCACACTCAACAATACTCTTCATACTTTCCCCCTTGACTTGTGTGTATATGTGTGTATACTCGATTGTGTGTGTGTGTGTGTGTGTGTGTGTGTGTGTGTGTGTGTGTGTGTGTGTGTTCTGAATCAATAAGAGTGCATCAGGGCAGACGTTAAGTCTTCACAAGGTGTGGTTGTTCATAATGAGATTCTGAATAGAGGCTCCACTGCGTTGTGCAGCGTCTTTATTTCCGAGACCCTGGAGTCCCAGTTAAATGGTTTAAGGAGGACAGAGGAGGTGTGGGGAGGTAGAGGAGGAGAGAGGTGGTGTGTGGAGGTAGAGGAGGTGTGGGGAGGTAGAGGAGGTGTGGGGAGGTAGAGGAGGAGAGAGGAGGTGTGGAGAGATAGAGGAGGTGTGAAGAGGTAGAGGAGGTGTGGGGAGGTAGAGGAGGAGAGAGGAGGTGTGGGGAGGTAGAGGAGGTGTGGGGAGGTAGAGGAGGAGAGAGGAGGTGTGTAGAGGTAGAGGAGGAGAGAGGAGGTGTGGGGAGGTAGAGGAGGAGAGAGATGGTGTGGGGAGGTAGAGGAGGAGAGAGGAGGTGTGGGGAGGTAGAGGAGGAGAGAGGAGGTGTGGGGAGGTAGAGGAGGAGAGAGGAGGTGTGGAGAGATAGAGGAGAAGAGGAGGTGTGGAGTGGTAGAGGAGGTGTGAGGAGGTAGAGGAGGAGAGGAGGTGTGTAGAGGTAGAGGAGGAGAGAGGAGGTGTGAAGAGGTAGAGGAGCAGAGAGGAGGTGTGGGGAGGTAGAGGAGAAAGGAGGTGTGGGGAGATAGAGGAGGAGAGAGGAGGTGTGGAGAGGTAGAGGAGGAGAGAGGAGGTGTCATTTAGAGAGGAGAGGACTGCTTTCAATAGGAGGGGAGTCACTCAAAGACATGAAGTAACCCTGGGCCTGGATTAGCATAGATTAGGAATATATTTCTAAAACTCTCCAGAACTCTACCTGTGAGCTCCATGGCAGTTACGTGCTCTGCTAGAGGAGCCGTGGGATTGTGTAGCTTCGCGAGCGTTTGGCTGCTGTTCAGACAAAACTAGGAATTGTGGGAGCAGGCGAACCAGAGGAGGCTTTCAGCGCCCAAACCACCACCACCTGAATGTGCCCAACACTAACACTTCAGTCTTCTCCGTCGGTCTGGAGTGTCTTCTCATGTCCTCTCACGTCTTCTCACGTCCTCTCACGTCCTCTCACGTCCTCTCACGTCCACCTCCTCCACTCACGGGTCGAGGCCCCAGCATCAAACGCTTTGATGGCGATTTGCAGCAGGTTTTTTGGCGGAGCTCCAAGCAATTGGTTGGCAACATTTAGCAAGGGTGACGTGCATCCCTGTAAACGCATTAATTTCATTTTACGAGCCCTCGGACAAGGCCCTGCATTGTCGTTTGTGCTGCGATTGTCACTCGATGGATTGCATTTCCGTTATTATTTTTTTTTTTTGTTAACTTAAAAACAGCAGTTTGGCTCTTAAATCAATGGCGCTTCTGGTGGATTTAGTTTTAATTGGTAATTCTCTAAAGGTTAATGAAGTAACTATCCACTGAAATCCCAGTAACATTAGCACTGCCGTGGGCCCGGACCTCGGTAACGTCTGACATCACCCACGGTCGCCTCTCCGTAACCCGGTATTTCTGAATGACGTGTGGTGTGTGTTTTCGCTCTAGGCAACGTGTCATGGTTCTGGAACATGTCAACACAAGCCATGTCATAGTCCTTAGTTATTAGATACTCTGCTTATACTGTTCCCCAGGGCTGAATGCTGTTTCTCTCTCTCCCTCTGTCCCTCTCTCTGTCTGTTTATATATCTCTCTGTGTCTGTTTATCTCTCTCTCACTGTCGCTATCTCCATCCCTGCAGGTCTGCTGCGTGAGAGTTTTATGGACGAGCCAGAGAGCCTGGTGACCCTGAACCTGCTTGTGGTGGCTGCAGTCTCGGCCTTCTCCACCGGGGCGGCGCTCTCGGGCCTGGCCGTGTGCTGGATCATGGGCCAGAAGCACCGCCAGCGCTCCCGGGGTGGCACGTCGTCCTCGGGCAGCCAGCGTAAGGGCGAGAAGGACCGTGGCGGGCTGGGCTCGAGCGGGGGCGGCTCGGTGATGAGCGTGTCGCGGCACAGCGCACCGGAGCGCCCGCGGGCCCAAGGCGAGACCCTCTTCGTCATGCCCAACGGCTGGGTGAAAGCGGGCGACCTGGACCCCGGGCTCCTGCCCACGCCCGAGCAGACGCCGCTGCAGCAGAAGCGGCCCGCGCCCGGGCTCCGTCTCTCCGACTCCGGCTCCAGCTGGGACCAGAGCCAGACGTTCCTGAACCCGGCGGGCACTCAGTGCCCCCCGCCGCCCGCCGCCATATTCCTCAGCTCCAAGCTGCTCCAGGGCGCCGGGGACCGTCGTCACGAGGACGGCGTGGACCGCCAGCGCTACGTCTCCCTCCACAAGTACCGCGAGCAGGGCGTGCGCTCGGGGACGCTGCTGCGTAAGTCGGCGGGCGACTACAACTACCCCATGACCCCGCA
>NC_135229.1:4215836-4228336 GCF_052324685.1 Brachyhypopomus gauderio | reverse complement strand
GGGGGCGGGGCAGTTGAGAGGAGGAGGAGGAGGAGGGGGGGGGGGGTGGAGCAGTTGAGAGGGGGAGGTGGAGGAGGGGGCGGGGCAGTTGAGAGGGGGAGGTGGAGGAGGGGGCGGGGCAGTTGAGAGGGGGAGGAGGAGGAGGAGGGGGGGGTGGAGCAGTTGAGAGGGGGAGGTGGAGGAGGGGGCGGGGCAGTTGGGAGGAGGAGGAGGAGGGGGCGGGGCAGTTGAGAGGGGGAGGAGGAGGAGGGGGCGGGGCAGTTGAGAGGGGGATGTGGAGGAGGGGGCGGGGCAGTTGAGAGGGGGAGGTGGAGGAGGGGGAGGGGGCGGGGCAGTTGAGAGGGGGAGGAGGAGGAGGGGGCGGGGCAGTTGAGAGGGGGATGTGGAGGAGGGGCGGGGCAGTTGAGAGGGGGAGGTGGAGGAGGGGGAGGGGGCGGGGCAGTTGAGAGGGGGAGGAGGAGGAGGGGGAGGGGGCGGCTCAGGTGGGGGGGGGAGGAGGAGGTTTGGGCCACAACACAGCAGCAATTGTGAAGCAGACAGAACAAACATGACGGTATGACAGCATTAAGACTGAACACAAGTTACAGTTGCATTTGTGAAACATAAAAAAAAAATTGTCAAGGAATTAATATTAAAGCCATATCAGAAATGCAGTAACCAAAAGACATTTCGAAAAAGCCCGGCACTTGAGGTTAGTCACAGGAGGACAGACATATTGAACACAAAGAAAATTACGAGATGTAAAATTTCTGTCAGATTATGATAATCGCACACAAACATACATACACACACGCACACATGCCACTAAACCTGGTCAGGTTTGTTTAGTCAACAGCTTGTCATCGACGTGAGGACGTGAGGACTTTTCTTAATATCATTCTTTACATTCTGTTCTAAGCTCATTCAGGTTGGACATGTATGTCTTTTGTCTTATGTCAACCTTCAGTTTTGAGCAGTCACAGTGTTAATATGCCGACACGTAATGTGTCGGTGCTGCGGTATTTTTAATCTTGGCGGATATTTATTCCTGGTAATGTGTGTTGTCAGCTTTCATCTACTTCACATCTGCTGTAGTGTTACGACTCTGTGGGCCACCGTAATAAAGACTTGTCCTAAGGGAGGAATATTCAACCGGTCCCAGCCGTGACGACCATTCCGTTACTCTGTCCTGGGGATGCTACACATCTCTCTCAGAACGAACAGAGGATACCGCCGGATCGTGAACGGACAACACGTCCCCGGACCCGAGCATGAAGGCGTTTTATTTGTGCGGGTCAAAATGATGTGACCAGCTCGGTTCGATGTATGACAGCAGAAGGATAGGGCCTCTGAACCGCGTCTCCTCTCCTGTGGTTCGACAATGACTTCCATCTCATTTCCTTTAGCTTCCAGACTGCCTTGCTGTAAGCTTTGTTTGTTTGTTTGCTTTTTGTTGTATTTTCTTTCCTAAGATGACAGCATTTTGCTGAGTCACATTTCTGATTGAAGGGCCAAGAAAGTCATTTCTGGGGCCACGACTCGGCAAACTGTATATAGTTGAAATACTGAATCTGAAACCTGCACATCTTGTTTTCAAGTCACTGTGTATAGAAAATACATGTATGGGAATGTACAAAGCAAACGCTTTGGGTTTTGTTTTGTTTTTTAATCATCACACATGTATATGAATATACCTTTAAACTTACCGTTATACACATATACACACACAACTCAAAAATGTTGGTGTGCACAGACTTACTTTGACCTGTAAATTGACATGGATATTTTTTTCATTCTAATAAAATATTCGATTGTTCATTTTTGGTTCTGTTCATCTGCATAAATGATTGAGAATTGGGCATTGACATTAAATGGAATTTTTATAGTTTATGTATTTCCTAATTCGGACTGTATGTTTTTTAGAAGTTAGCGCAGGAAGGGTCTGTGACATTTAGGAGAATTCTGAGCTCCTGAGCACAGGGAAAGGCTGTTGTGAGTCTGTTTTATTTTTTATTATATATCTGCAAAGCGCCGTGTCCTGGCATGACACCCACCGAACAACAGAGGCCGCAACGGCGTCTACGGAGGAGACTGAGCCCTCTGTTGCTATGGAGATTTCTATCACCATAGCAGCGCGGCCGCGGATACTGCAGCACTAGAAAATGATGTGTTGAAAGATTATGTCTGAGTTAATTAGATCCGTGTCAATCACACAACGCATAATTAACAGGAATGCCAGTTAGCTTGCTGTTTTATAGGGTTTTATGAGCACTGCATTTAAACGTCTCGGGTTGTGTTTTTAGCAGGGCCCAGGGTTCAGAGCTAGCGGACCAGGTGACAGCGTCATACTGTAACTGCCTCAGGTTTATTTAACCTCGGGTATTTACTGAGGGATCACAGCAAAGTACAGAAACAGCCACCCACGCAACACACACATCCACACACACTCACACTCACGTCTAACCATTTCTCTACACACACAGCCACTATCACTGACAAGCCAGAGCCATAACCAAAGCTTTATTTTGTAAAGAAGTCATATTGAACTTCTAGATACCAGAAAAAAACAGAACTCTTATTATGGAATCCTGAGACCTCGTAAAAGCAAGGACATGCAGCCTTTGTTACATAAAAAATAACTTTTTTGTCATTTTGTCAAACATTTTTAAAAGTCCAGTGCGACAGAACATTATTAGTCCATGGGTGTATAATGTCCAATTCCACAGGTAAACGGAGCATTGTCTCTTGCAAACAACCTGTCTCCATCTGATGGACCAGAACACTGTGAACTTTTTGGCCTTCCGTATGCAGACCAATAGCTGCAGTCTGTGCACTGAAGAGTCTACAGAGGTGACCATAGCTGCCAAAGATCAGAGAACACACTGAAACATGAAACACACAGCTGCTGGTGCTACGAAGACATGCGTGCGTATTGAAGCACAGCTTTGGAGATGAAAAATCCCTTTTAATCCTTTAGTCCTAGATATGGGGAATGTTTATTCTATGGTTTTGCAACCAAATTGACAGTGTTGTTATGTCTAGGTAAACACCTCTTAATGTGTGCTACTAATTCTAAATGTTTAGGGATGCTTTATGCAACAGACAGTAAAAAATAAGTATTCTAAACTAAATGAACTGAATATGATTATTGCATATTATCCAGTTGTATGTACAAAATAATAATAAACACGTCAGATAATCACCACATCTTGAAGGAGAAATACGACAGTATTTTCCAAAGATTCTTCTTCACATTATGAAAGTCATTATACTGACACCTAGTGGCCTGGGTGTATCACAGTGTAGTATATTTAAATCATGGCTGCATACGGAGCTGTATGGAGCAAATATTGTTTCATTTGAGGTTCACAAAGATCTCTCATGAGCTGCACTATATTGAAAAAGTAATAATCACTTCCAACATTCTTTGTTACTTCATGGTGATAAAAAAAACTGCAGTTTTCAGCAGAAGCACTTCTACATGGGAACTGTAAGCGTATTCACTCTCTGAGATGCAGCTATATTGTGGAGAACTGATGAACTCTGATCACTCGAAGGCAAATTCTTGTCCCTTAAAACCTTTTTCAACAAGAAGTAATATCCCACCGAATCCAGACAGCAGTTGGTTGCCGCTATCCACTGAGAGACTTTTAAAAAGAGGTAACTAACGTGCTCGGGGCATTTGTAAATGTATCTCAGCAGGTAGGCGACATGGAGAGGAGTAAAGCACACGAGAAACACCACCATGTTGGCTCTGATTATGGCCACCACCTTCCGTCGCCCTGCCGCGTTTTTCTCCTCGGCGTGCTGGAGACTGTCCTCCGCCGCCTTCTGCACGGTGCACATCGCTCCCGTCGAGCAGGTCACGACTGTGGCCATCGGCAGGAGATACCCAACTATCTCCAACACCAGGAGTTTCGGCAGTTTGGTTTTCCCCAGTTTCCGGTCGAAACACGTCCTCATGTCTTGTGTCGTTAGGGAATAGAGAAGACGCACGCTGAGCGTGATGACCACCACCCAGACAAGAGCGCAAGCCACACGGGCTATCATCTTCCTCTTGGAGTCCAGGGCTTTGGCCAGCAGGGGGAATCTGACCACCACGAAGCGGTGGGCGCTGATGACGGCGATGGTGAACATGCTGACGTACATGTTGACGTAATGCACCCCGTGTAAAAATAGGCAGAACTTCGTCAGATCCATGTTGTAAATACTGTCGTATATCCGGAACGGCAGGAACATCACGAGAAGGAGGTCAGCGAAGATGAGGTTGAACATGTAGACGTGAGTGTCGGTCCAGCTGCGGAGCTGGAAGAAGAACCAGATGGCCGAGGTGTTCAGCAACAGACCGGCCACGAAGACGGGTGTGTAGGCCACGGCCTCCACCACTCGAGGCCCACTGTTATTCGACGGCACGCTGCAGTTAAACTCCATCGCCTAAGACAAAAGAGGAAAATTAGTGGGAATAAAATCCCTATAGATTAGGCACTTTGAAATGGCATCAGGAGAGAGATTAATGAGGATGTAAGCAGATAATCAGACTAATCAGATCTAGGCAAGAAATGGTACTGAACCTTTAATTTACTGTCTTCTATAAAGTCTGAGCTTTTTCCAATGGCCAACTTGTAAAATATTGTGTATTATGTAACAACCACTACTTTTAAGTTAGTGGCTATCACACAGCTTAATATGGGCTACTGCACAGACTACATTTCTACCTAATTAAATTTCCATTTATTATTGTTGTTGCTGTTGTGGTTGTTGTTGGCTAAGTACTGCTATCTAGTGTCAGCCACAGGATGGTGGGGTTTTGAGTTTTGTCGCCTCAGGGTTTCTTCATTAAGCTGAAATGAGTGGGGATTGGGGGATTTCCACTGTTGCTTTGAGATAAACATATTTTACTAATAAATAACACATCTTAATCCACAATAAAGTGGATTTTAACTATGTGATGTAGAATGTTTGGGAGTTTCACTTTCTTTTATTCTTTGTGAACCAAATTCATAATGCAGTCGTGTTTAACTGCATTAGTATTTCTGATTGTGTGCCGCTGATTCTAAATGCACGCTTTTGATGAATGTAGCATACAGTAAAAACTACTATAGGAAAAACAACTACAGTAAAATCAACTACCATAGTTTTGCTAAAAACAAAATAGTAGACTACTAATTCCATACAAAATAGTAATCAAATATCAGAATTGAATATCAAAAATATATGTAATCAAAGTAATCAAGCGTTTATCAAAACATTAATAAACAAAATGCTTCTGTAATATTCTAACTCCATTTTGCCGAGTATTTATACCACTGATTAAAGACACCTAAATACTATTGAATTATATGTGCAGTACATTACAGTAATATGTGCCCTGGCCTGAAGATAAAGGCCGACTCTTGACGCATTTATTTGTAACTACTCCAGAACGACCCACCACCAAACATATCGTTTCGTTTGTTGTAATATATCAAATTGACCACAAGGGGTCACTAGCTTTACGTTTAGACTGCAACCTGATGTATTTCATTCAACAAACGCTATACATAATAGGATTCGCAGTTAACACACCTCTACACTTGCTGACCCGGTAAACAGTTTTATACTTCTCTAACCCACCTGATTCACTGGTTCTAGCAAACTACAGACCATGTGTGAAGTGTGTGCCGGGTAATAGCCGATCTGTGTGAGGCGGATGCGTGCGATGCGTGGTGTGACACATAATTTTGCGGAAGCAATATTGGCAACGTTGCGAGTTTATCGCTATCTGTAGCGAATTACGAAAAAAAATATCGGATAGTGACAGACATACTGGTCCTGGTCTGGCCCGCCCAGTCCAGATGGTCTCGAACCTCTACTGGTGCTAGGTACATAAAAGTGAACGGCTGAACGAGAAACTAGATTGCAGAACTGAGTGTGGGTTTCTATAAATACCTCACACCAGAAGATGTGCTGATAAGAATCAACAGTGAGATGTGTGATTCATTTCTCTCTAGTAAGCATGGACGTAATTTTGATTTCGAAAGTGGGGGGGACATGGATTCGTCGCTATTTAAATATTTGATTTTAACCGTAAAAACTGGGGGGGACCAAAACCGGCTTTTGAAAAAGTGGGGGGGGACATGTCGTCCCCGTCCCTCAAAATTACGTCCGTGCTAGTAAGTACAGTGAAATGTTGTCCACATGCAATAGATAATCGAGAAGTAACGTCCCACTTTGTATAAGTGATTATGGCCGCTGCTTTTGTACTTCCTAATGTATCGTTTATTAATTATGAATGTATTCAATTTCGAAAATTATTCACAGTTATTATTATTTTTATTTTATTATTATTATCAAAATCCTTTAACAATTGATCTCAACTGTTTAGATCAGAGAGGACGAGTGTGCGCTAGACGACCTGCACCCCCAGGCGTGTGGTCAGGTCGTCGTCTTGCGTGGTCCAGGGAGCGTTTACACTGGACGAGGGACCAGTGGGCCTCGGTACTATTCACTGATGAAAGTCGATTCACACTGATAATAAACAGTAATCATGGCCGCCATTGATGGATTAAGTCATGAAGGGGAGCGGTATGAATCCGCCACTGTTGTCACCAGACAAGCCCTTGGTGGTGATGGTGTGTGGGCAGGTGTGTCCAGTCAATACAGAACTGCCCTACACTTTATGAATGACACAGCGCCAAGCTCCTACAACTTGATAAACATCATTAATCCAGTCATTCTACTGATGGTAGCACAGGAACAAACTCTGAACACAAGCTCACTGGAGTCTGGCATCTGCAACACCAGGACCACAGATGCAAAGATGCCCCTGAGACAATCCAGACTAGACAGAGAGCACAGAACCTAGTACCTCAGACAGTGTGAACCCAAGGTGGATGAGAATGAGGAGGAACAGAGGAACTATCATGGAAGGATAAGCCCCTGAATGGTATATCAAAATATCATTATAGCTGAGAACCTCTGTTCATAATAAGGACATCAATTAACAGTGGCCAAATAAAGAATACTTATCTTACTAGACATTGCAGCAAAATGAGGCCACGTTTTATGAGTCACCCTAATTTGTTATTTCTGGGGTATTTTGTAAGAACACAAACCTTTTACCAGAGCTAACATATTTTATTACTAACTATTGCTTGGTTTTGTGGTTAAAATAAGAATTATTTAACAAAATATGAGTATAGATTAAAATTTGTTAGTTTTTAGAGTACAATTGAGTAGTACGAATGTAACGGTAAGGCACTCTGAATATTTGAAATACTACAATTTTCACCATTTGATGTTAAACAAAAGCACATGATATAAAGCGTTTACCCCCACTACCACTACCAACCCCTAGTAAACTACCCTCACCTTGACAGTTTGGGACAACGGTACAGGTTCTTGTTTCCCAATAGCTTCTCAGCGCTTAAACCTGAAAAGAGAGACTGGAGGTTTTCTGAAATACACGGAAACATTTTAAAAACCTTTGTGTCGTAATGCTTTTGAGCAACCCAGTCCGGAAGAATTTTTGTGTGGTCAGACATTGCCCAATAATTAGGTCGGGCATGGAGGAAAGCAAATTCGCCAAGTTCCCCATGCAGAAGAGCTCACAGCCCTGTCAAAGCCCAGCTGCCCGAGAGACATGGAGACATGCTTCACTGATCAAGAGAAGCATTTGGCTGAAGTTCGGTGAGCTTGCGACCCACCTCACTGCTGACTACCACGGTGCAAACTATGAGAGAAGCAGGCGGCTGGACTTTAGGTACAGGAGATCATTCCTCGCAACAGCGATCGCACTGCACAACAGCTTACCATGTGCAGGAACATTATTACTGTGACTTTACGATTTACTACCTAACGGTTCACAGTAAACATAGCTACAAAACTCAGGACACTGTTAAACTCTCTCGAATCACACATCAGATAACACTTTGCACTGCACATCACACTTTACTACAGCATTAATTTGCACACATTAGGTTTTAGTTTTCTTATTTAAATTAATATTCTATTGTTTATTTAATTGTTTACTTCTTTTTTATATTTATATTTATACTTTGACTTCTTTTACATTTAATGTATGTATGGTTTTACCCTTTCAAAGCTGCTGTAATAATTGACTTTCCCACTTGGGATTAATAAAGTTATCTGTCTATCTATCTATCTAGTCTGAGCATCTCCATGTTAGAAATCACACTGATAACCTTGAAAATTATCCGTACGACAGAGACCCCTGTTTACACAGCTCAGACAGCCGAATAGCCCAATGAAGACTACTGGTTAAATAACCAGGTCAAACTGAAATCCTACTTTGGTTCGTTTTTGAAAACACTACACTCTTTGTTTCCTTTAGTGCTTTTAGTTCATTCTATTAGATCTTGTTCCTTATTTTCTTTCTTTTTTGTCCATGTTATTATAACAACACACGTAACTTACCTTCACTCCACGATGTTAGTCAGTAATACAGTTTAACGGAGGTTTGACAGGAAGTAGATGTGTACGTACATGACCACAAAACTTCCATCACACTTTGTAAGCGTGGGAAGGTTCCTGTAAAAAAGGTGTATTTATATGAGTCACTTATCACATTTGAACCTTCTTGATCTGCTCCAAATTGTCCATATGAATTCACTTGAATTTTGTGTATGAGAAAAGCAACGTATTGCACAGTGCATGCACAGTGTTTGTGACTGAGACTGGGACTAAGACTGAGACTGGGATTAAGACAGGGCTGAGACTGGGACTGGAACTGGGATGCACTGCAATGAGCCATGAGCCTGCATGCATGCTTCAATGCAGTCCATGGCTTACAGCACAGTGTACTGAAACCTGCAAGTAGCTGGATTGCCTCTTTTAATTTTTTTATACTATTTCTGCATCCGTTGCTGTGTGTGCAGAGGAGAGAATGACACCAAGTGTCAACTGTGGTTAGATGGAGTGACTTGGAACTTGTGTGTGACCATAGGTGTTAAGTAAAATTTGCTGTCAACTACAACCCACACATCAGTGCTTTTGCAGTTCTAGATGGATTGGGGAGGGGGGAGAGAAATAATTTGTGCTACCACCAGATGAATTCCCTCTATCACTACACATTCAAAATTAATTACTATAATTACTAACTAATAATACAATAAGTTCATGTTGCCACAAACGAATGCACTTACAACCACAGGCTGTATTTTACAGAACCTCATACTCAACACGCCAGAGAACACCTGATTAAACAGCCCAAGAGCTTACCATGAAGGCCTCCAAACATCACAAGATGTTCTCACACTTTGTGGAGAACGCTTAGTCAAATCTGATTACCCTCCACCAGACCAGCGGACTTTCACTTCATGAATTACACACGTGATCTGTCTCCCGTTATTTGCATCACGCTCTTACCCTGCTCGATCTGATATGCTTTATATATTTATCAGGGTTGCCAACTCTCACGCATTGAGCGTGAGACACACGCATTTGACCGTTTTCACACGCTCTCACGTAATTATAAGTAATTATAATACTTAATTCGTGTTCATTTTACGCTCGCCACCCCCCGTCGACAACTTACGCTCGCCACCTCCTCCGGGTTCAAATCTCACGCAAAGCGTTCTTCAAAAGTTCTTCAAAAGCAACCCTGTATTTATGGCAGTTCTCCTTCTACACAACTCTGCTGTGGCGACTGCATACTCGGTCAATCGGTGAATAACGGGGATAAATAGTCATTGTTTGACTAGAAGCACGTAGCCTAAGATATTAATAGGCCTAAACTTCTAGCTTGTCTCAGATATTTTGTTTACATTTAGCCTCTTTAGTTACATGTAAAATGATCCACCTTGGTCTGTGCTTTATTGCGACCGAATCACTGTAGTTAAAGCAATCCAACTATTACTTTTTTCACGATTTGTGTTAGTTACATCGTATCGATCGTTTGAATTGTTTGACCATTTGGGATCTTTGGGGCCACAGGTCGGACAAATTAACCACAGGCTAAGCACTTCTGTGATTGCACGAGTGTTGTTCATAATCGGAAAATCATCCGTCATGTAGAGTTTTCAAAGACTTTATGGGCTGTTAAAAGCTTAGGCGCATATAGGATCAGAAACGCAATTCATCAGCCAATGCTGCGCAATTAAGGTCGCCTCGAGTACGGAAAATGAAGTACTAGCTGCCTTTTTAAAAAGTATTTTGTTGTTAGCGTTCTGATACCCTGCTGGTCTAGTATGAAATAAGAGCAAAAACTCATAACTGGTTTATCTTGAGTTCTATAATGGATTGGACTGCGCTTAATTTAGTGTAGAATGGAAATACATCTCAGCTAGAGGAACAACAAGCTTTTTTATTGCAAACTGCGAAGTCTTTAAAAAGACACACGCACAGCAAACAAAACACTGGAACAATATGGAAAAACTACCATATTAGACTACTAGTGTTAGACTACAGCTAACACTGAAGATTTAACCAATTAGGCTCTTTTTTTGCGATCTCACTACGTACATCTCCTCTCCCAACTGGTCCGCTCCCAGATCCGAAGTGGACTTTGCTGTGGCGGCCACGCCCCCTGTCTCCCCTGTCCTCCTCGGCCGCGTGTACCTCCAGTCCCAAAGCGAGCATGCGAGCGCCAGACCGCCTGGCACGTCATCTGGTCGCGCAGCACGCAGCCGTGACATCACAACCCAGCCGAGACAGTTCCGAGTCACTTATGGCCCAGGTGTGGCCCAGGTATGGCCCAGGTGCTACCAACCATGCGAAGTTGGAGCAGCGTTTCCATTTTAGCCCAGCTGTCAGCAACTTGGTTTAAAGTATTTGTAGTATTGGTCAGACGTGGCTCTATTAATATACTATTAAGGTTTGAGAGCCATTTTGGTTTTTAAACTAAAAAAGGGTCAAATGGGTTAATATCTGTTCAGACAGAGGAACCTGTGCTCAGTATCAGATGGTATGTTTGTTCTCACTGTTTGTTCTTTCATGTGAACGTTGTTTCCATTGAGGAACCAACTGACTGAGGATTTTATTTACATGACATTTTTCGCAAAGCTTTCCATTGCTTGTTATTCATCATATGAAAGTGAATTTGCACCCGCGCTGAAGACGAACTCCGCCCCCTGCGCCTCGATCACGGCCGTTAGCAGGTTGGTCAGCGCAGCGGCGTGTACGTGCAGCCCCACCACGTCTTGCAGAAGCGTGTGCAAGATGTGATCTTGCACAGGCCTTCCTGTGCATCCTCCTTGACGTATAAGGGTGTGGTGTTTTGCACCGGCAGCAGATGCCGTTAGTGGTGTCACTGCAGACTGTTGTTTCTATTGCTGCGTTCCCCCCCCCCAGCCAAGAGCCTGACTCACCTGCAGGGGGCGTAACTCTCACTGCTCTCTTCTTCTGGCCTGCTCCTTTGCCGTTTACCTAGTTTGTTGAAGCACCGGTCGATTTCGTCTTGTTCAACAGTTGCATCCACACTTCTGATACCAGTGCGGTGTTGACAAAGAATAAGAGGCATTAATACATTTCTGCTCAAGGAACAAGCTCTTTAACGCAAGTGTTTCAAAGTCTTTTAGAAGATGTCACGAAGGCTGCAGGACTTGAACCCCATGCAGAACCCGAACCTGAAGGACTCGAATCCCATACAGAACGACCGTCCCCATGCAGGTGACCATCTTCATCATACCCAAAGCACAAATTAATAGGTCAATTGACTTAACTTCTTGTTCAGAACTGTTCCCACTCTAGTCTAACACTCTGACCTACACGGAGACCAGGGGCGCAGATGGAAATTCTGAAGTGAGGGGGACCAAGCTGTACAATATATATATAATATAAATCTTATAATAATAAGATATAAATAATAATATAAATCTGGAGGGGACATGTCCCCCCCCCCCCCCCCCCCCCCCCGTCCCCAGTGCCATCTGCGCTCCTGACGGAGACGTCGTGTTTAACTGGGAGTGTTGTACAGCCAATAGGTTGGTAGCCTTGAAAAAAAAAATACAATACAACTGAGGAAAAAAATATACTCACTCCACTAAACTCTACCGCTGACATCCTGAGATTTATTATCGCCCAATACCTTGCGGTCCAAACACAGCAGACTAATCTCACATAAGCAATCTCTTTCTCTTTTTCACAGTTAAAAACATGTCAAGCATACAGTACATTCCACGAACCTCAGAGTGATATGTCAGAAACTCATAAGATGTCCAAGAGGAGGAAACATCAAACATATCAACTTCACTGCAGAACAACCGTCATGGCAACAGCGGCGGCACGAACAAAAGCAGGTTTTTTTTCCTGACAGCTGTCAGGTGTCACCATAAGCACTAATGGTCATGACAAATAGAGGATGTGAGGGCCAGGTGTTCTGGTGTCCACTTACCTTATTAGAGAGAATTGCCTAAACTAGACTGATATGAGTAAAGCTTTTCTTCAGTGAATGGGAACAGAAAGGAGGGAACTGATCACCAGGGACAATGTTGCTTTTGTGTCCCGCCATTAGGTGATACTGAATTAGATTCTTACTTTCACAATGTCTGTGTGTGTGTGGGTGTGTGTGTGTGTGTGTGTGT
>NC_135229.1:4123336-4210836 GCF_052324685.1 Brachyhypopomus gauderio | reverse complement strand
TCCTCCTGACACACTGACCCGGTTGCAGGGCCCTCCATTGAGAGAGAGAGAGGAACACACACACACACACACACACACACACACACACAGAATCGCTCTGTGTGCTCCTGTGCTGTTCCACTAACCTACTTACTGTAATCTGCCTCCTCTCTGTTTCATAACAGACCCTTACCCGAGGATTGCATCATCAAGTCTTCCCAGATGCATTCGGTGCTGTTTCCTCGTCATGACGCCCATTTTGTTTCATAAACACACAAACATGCACACGCTTGCATCCCACACACATACACATACACACACACACATAACGGTTATAATATGTCTCACATGTATTATATATATGTAGCAACCTAAATGTAATAAAAACTAGGATTATGCTTTATTACAGATTGCCTCAGAGGGAGGTTAAAAAAAGTCCTTTGTTTGCCGTTTAAAATATTTATCTTTATCTTATCCGTACAGTTTTGGCGCCTGATTTGCAGCCTGATTTTCTCTTGTTTTTCTTCAGTCAGGGGATATTAGTCACGAATGTATAAACCTGCACACCTGCACCTGCACACCTGCACACCCTCTCTCCATCTCCCATGCACACACATAGATGTACAGACCAACCTTGGTTATATTTTCAATGCACATATTAGAACCTTTCTGTGATGTCACAATGGTTTACTTAATTTTCTCGAACCGGAAAGAGCGGGTCTCTCACTGCACGATCTTTACAACGAAAGTTTCCAAGATGTGGTTTCTGAAGGGCGTGCAGCCCTTATCTTTCAGAGGCCACATCCTCAAAACCTCCGTTATGCATTTACATAATAAACGTTGGCTGGTAGCCTCTGATGGTTGGCAAGAAGGAGGGGTCATGTCCTCAGAACCAAGAAATCTCAGCCAAGCTAGTGTTAATGACATGTTTAGATTTGTCAGTCCATGGGTGAGTGACATGTTGAAAACAAAATACTATAATTACTCATATTGTTACTCATGGTTTGTCACTCATTCACACTTTCAGGTATATCCTGCCCCAACACACCTGATCACACTCACACTGAGTTCAGTCAGGTGTGTTAGGGTGGGAAACGCTTTGCAGGGCAGAGTCGCAGTTAAAACCCGCTATTACGGCGAATGTCGCGGTTCAGAATCTCGAACTTCGGGTGTCAGTTAATTAAACAAACACAATATAACACATTCTGTGATAATTAATATTTATAACGTGCTCGTCGACGCCACTCTTATTAATTTGCATGCACGGAGTTGTATTTTTACCTATGTAGTAGCTGGACTAACGCTGACTTGACAGTTCCACCTTAAAAGAGGCAACGCGAAGCGCGTCCCCGTGAGGTTTTGGTAAAAGGCTACGAAGGGCGATCATGTGAAAATCCACGCGTCGGAAAGTAGGTTAGCATGATAGACTGAGAGGAAGGCGCGACGACAGGGAGAGTCCTCGCAAGCAAGGTGGAGACTTCGCAAGGACCTACAACATTAACGTTTGACACACTCGCGCAGTAAAACACTAGTTCGTTGAAAGGGTTACGAGCATTGCGCTTGACAGACGCTTAAGGAAGTGGACAACTTTGAGGATTTCTTCGATTGCTTTTTTTTCTGATAATGCTCCAATTCGGAGCCCAACGATATTTCGCTAGCTGTCTTATGTTGGGTACCTAGCTAGCTGACCAACTTGGCATTTTTCCCCACAACTTGAGGACGTCTGAAACCGAAAGAAAACTGTCACTATGCGAGGTAAATTTGTTCATCTCCGGTTCTCTTATGTAAGACTGAAACGCAACACGTCGCTCGTCTGTTTGCATGCGTTGAAAATTCGCAGATTTTGTTTGTCATTTATTTAATTAATTGATTGCATTTGTTTAAGGATTCTCTCTTTTTTTGTGCCGCTCACGTGCTTCGCACATGCATATAATCCACGCCGCTGTCACGACGTTCTGAAGCGCGAGCTTTGGGAAGTGCGCACGCGGGGTCGCTGATCCTTCCTCGCGCACTTTCTGACCAGCATAATGATTCCCGTCCCATTGCATTCCTACTGTCCCTGCGCTGGGAAGTTTGACTCTTGCGGTACTGTTTCTGCGTGTAGGCGATGGTTATTTATTTCCCCTATTTTATCTGCAACGTTACTTTATATACCGTATTTCAATGAATTAAGTAACTATAAAATATAAAGTAGCCACGGATTAATATTTCAGTAGACCTTCGTTAGTGTGGAAAATATTTATGGTTTCCTAATGTGACCACTTTGCGAACAGGCTATTTATGGTACAAAAAATGAATATGGACATTCTTCATTTCATATTCGTTGAGGTCAATTTTACCACAACGAACACATAGTTTGCGTTTACTGGTCATACCGTGTGCAGTTGGCCGTTTCTCACCGCTGAGGTAAACACGTTCAGGCCATGTAGGGGGCGTTCAAGCGCGTGTCGAGTGCGTGTTGTTGTTTGCTAAGACCCGCATGGCCGCGCGTGTGAGCAGCCGCTGCCGCTCGTTACGCCACTAACCCAGTTATGTCAGCGCACATTACACAGCAGTGCAGAGTGCGAGGAGAAAGGGGAGGAGTCGAAGGAGAAGGGGGGAGGGGTAGAGGGGCGAGCGGGGCGGAGCTTAACCGCAGTCGTGCAAACGCACGCGGCCGCGGCGTCCATCTGTCGGAGACGAGCGATCAGATATTTTCCAGGGAGCTTTGAACGCTAGACATTCAGCTCGCGCAAAACTGATAGAAATAGTACACAGAAGGGGTTTAGTGGTTCAGTTTTTTGCTATTTATATTCTGGTGTGAAGATAGACAGTATAATATTATATATAATATTATATATATAATATTTTATATATAGTATTATATATGTAATTTATAGTCCACTTAGAATCCACACACACGTAGAACAGATTCCAAATCGTGAAGTAGGCCTACTCTTTATCCTTTTAAATAACCATTTCTCATTAAACTGAGGTTATACCTAGAGGCAAAATTTTGAATGGAGTGAATTCTGAATGAATTTAATGGATTACTATTGATACATTATTTAGACTCTAATTTGCTATGACGAAATTACGATTTATTGCCATATTTTAGTAATTACGAATCCTGCATTTTGAGTTTGTAAGTAAAGGATTCGAACGATGATACCAAAATATCTGCACATGAGCCAATTGTTAGGTGAAAGTTTTGCGGTCTGTATCAGTTTGGCCAGGTACGGATACAAGTGTTACATTTGGTGTTACTCTGGTGTGAACATTATATGGATCGTCATACTGTACGTTCAGGTCCAAAGCGCGAGGGCATAAATAGACATAACCTGATGCAGTCCAGTATAAATAAGTTATAGGGGCCTAATCATATGACTCCAGGACTGCCAAACGGCGATCTGATATATTTCTTATGATGTGAAGAAATTAAATGTCATTTTCGTTTAATAAATATATAATAAAATTGCGTACCACATGTGTTTTTTTTTTTTGTTTGTTTGTTTAAAGCGTTATTTTCTCTTAGAGTAGGTCTACTATGCTGTTCTGTATTATTTGCAATTTCCACCTTAACGGATAGAAAGGAAAAGCCTATTTAAATAATGTGCACTGGGGCGCCTCCCTCTCTCCGCCCCCTTTAAACAGGAAAGTGTGTCAGTAGGACAGCGAGTGCACATGGGCCGGCAGTCAAGTTCGGCTAAGTGACATTTCTGTTCGCCAATCACAGGCGAAGCTGTGTGCGCGTCAGCCAATGGTAATAGGGAAGCCGGAATTGGGCAGGACCACAGCATTATTAGACTGAGCTTGGCAAAATGACTGTATTTGTGGAAGCAGACGGCGGTTATATAACTCAAAAACAGCGGGAGGGAGTGGCCCTCATTGGTTTACAGATTTTTCCATTGCATGCCACGGTATACAATATCGTGGTCATTGCTTTCAGCTGTCGAACAAGTCAGAGGAAATACAAAATGGAGGACAGAGTTTGCAGTATTAATCCCTGCCGAAAATGAAGTGCAGTCTAAAGCGGGCCTGGATGGTATTATGTAATAATTGTAATACATTAGTTACAAGTAGTTTACTGATTAACTGACCCGTGACACAGAATTAAACATGTTGAAGGCCCATTTGGAGAATGTCTGCTGTGTGTTAGATATGAACATAGGTTTCTAGGCAGTTTTTTATATGTAACTTATTTTAATTTTTAATTAAGTTTTTTACTTTTTAGCAGGTAGTACTTAGCTCTTGTGGTTAACGCTTTTCCTCCCCCAGGTAATTTAGGGTGATTACAACCCCACTGTGAGGACTTTAATGGATATTACACTTCTTTAGTTATTAGTGGTGAGTAGGGAACAGCTCATTTGTTATGGAGCCCATTATGTTGCTTTTCTCCCCTGCTTGTGCACATATGTGTAATTGGCCTCTTCTGTCAAAGGGAGTTGCATAACAGGTTGCTCACTTGCTTTGTACATAACAGCATCTCAATGGGGGCTCCATGAATGTCGGAGTTGTTGTCGAGTCAGCGCTTTGCATCAGTTTCTTATCGCCCATTCCGTTCCAACGGCGAACCAGCGGTTTTCAGAGGTACCCTAGAACGTACCCTAACCGCTTTCTCTCCGCCGCGGAGGGTTTTTCGTCTTTACGCCTTTTGGCCGAATCTTCGGATCTCTTGGTCTGTAACATTCAACGTTATCCTCCGTCAGAAAAGTACACAATGTGACAGGTTCCTGTTCCATCCCATCAGCCCTTTCATCCCCTCACCATTGTGCTTGCCGTTCGTCGTAATGGCTCGTTGTGAAACTAGCGGGATGAATGTGTGCTCCGCGCGAAATTCAGAGACCATTACCAAATTGGACCTTTCAGAACCGCACGCGCGGTTGTGGAAGCAACAAAGCAGTGTGCTACTGTGGTCTGTTCTTCTTTTCAGAAGCAGGACTGTAATTTTGCTTTATGGCTCTCTCACACAGCTCAAATAGAGGTGATTCCGTGCAAAATCTGTGGGGACAAGTCGTCTGGGATACATTATGGTGTCATCACCTGTGAAGGCTGCAAGGTAAAAAATTGCATCCATCTTTTCTCCCTCAAAATACGATTTTACACAGTCTATGCTACACGAAATAAAGTCTTAATTCGTATTTGCTTCGATGTGACGTGCATTTATCTTGTGATCATCTTCTTTCAGCTTATTTAGAACCAGTTGATGTCTCTGTTTCTCTCTGTTTCTCGACTGACTATCAGAACCAGATTGGTTACAGCTGTTCCTGATTGAGAGGTTAAAAGTTGTTTTTTTTTTTGCGTGTGTGTTTTGCAGGGTTTTTTCCGCCGAAGCCAGCAGAACAACGCCATGTACTCGTGCTCTCGGCAGAGGAACTGCTTGATCGACCGCACCAACCGCAACCGCTGCCAGCACTGCCGCCTGCAGAAGTGCCTAGCGCTCGGCATGAGCCGCGATGGTGGGTTAGCACTGCGGGCGTAACGCAGAAGACACACACACACACGCACACACACCGCATGCACACTCGGGCTGAACTGGACCGAAGCACAAGATACACGTAGCACACAGAGAGCAGACACTTCAGCAGCACAGGAAAATACACCCGGTCTTGTTTACACTTGGTCTGGTTTACACTCAGTCTGGTTTACACTCGGTCTGGTTTATACTCGGTTTGATTTACACCCAGGCTGGTTTACACTCAGTTGGGCTCACACTCAGTTGGGTCCACACTCGGTCTGGTTCACACTCGGTTGGGTTCATACACTGTCTGGTTCACACTCTGTCTGGTTCACACTCGGTCTGGTTCACACTCGGTCTGGTTCACACTCTGTCTGGTTCACACTCTGTCTGGTTCACACTCGGTCTGGTTCACACTCTGTCTGGTTCACACTCGGTCTGGTTCACACTCGGTCTGGTTCACACTCGGTCTGGTTCACACTCGGTCTGGTTCACACTCTGTCTGGTTCACACTCGGTCTGGTTCACACTCGGTCTGGTTCACACTCGGTCTGGTTCACACTCGGTCTGGTTCACGCTCGGTTTGGTTCTGCAGCACTGTGCATTTTAGCATTTCTGAGCTCCCAACACAACTGACTCAACTCACCAACCAACCTGCAACCTGCCTTATGTGAGTTTAACATTACTGGCTCAGAACACTGTTTCCAAGCCCAGTCCTCAGAGACACCGGCTTTGCCGTACCATTTATTCAGTGTTCTTAAATGCTGAATTCAGGCATGTTGGGAGAGAGCTGAAACATGGATTGGATTGGGAAACTAAACTAAATCATGGTGTTGGGCTCCTCATGGATCAGGAACAGGGAACACTGAACATATAACCAGAAAAAGATGAGGCACGATCTCTTGGGGTGCAAGATGTTTGACCTATGCCATTAAGGGTTTAGGGATTACAGTGTTCAGAAATCACTCATATGTTCTGTGTTTGTGCTTGTGTTCATGATTAACTGTCAAAGGGTTTCATTACAATGCAAATGACATGACATGCCCAGACATGTGTTTCATAACTGTGGTGGTTTTACACTACTTTATTAAGCCTCATCACTCTGAATCTGTATACTAGCCAACATGTCTACAGGCCAGCCAACAGTGAAGTGTTAGGTGGTTCAGTCATCTGGTACAATTAACTTGATTTAACGCTCTGTTTACACTTGGCAGTAACATCCGATCATTGTAATATAACAAGGTGATCAGATCATCACTCAGTCAAGACACGGCTTGTTTACACTTGCAATATCAATGTAAACATGTCGTGTAAAGATTTAAATCCATTATTGGAAAACTGAAAAAAAGTTTGATTTAGTATATTGAAATTCCAGTAATAAAAAAAAAGAAAATAATCTAAATTAAATTACTCAATCTAAAGTAAACTAAAGTTTGATATGAGGCAGGTAATGTTTTAGTATTTGTAGATTTCTTGCAGTGTTCTTGATACTTTACAACGTTAATGTTTAAACAAAATTATACTTGTAGCAACTACTGCATCTAGACATTGACTAAGTGTTATCTTAACAATGCATGCAATTTTGATTTTTTTTTTTAATCAGCATAGTGTGCACACACAGATGAGGGAAGAGTGGATTTTTAGAATATTTCTGCAGTCGTGATGAAGAATGTTCTAGAAAAAGACTAGAAAGCAGATATGGCAGGTTTTATTTGCTTAGTAGCAACAGCTGAAACACACAGTCAAGACAAAAACGTCTTCCGTCCTGTGTGGCGGGAACTTCCCTCCCAGGTGACTGACTTTTCTACGTCTTTGATTATATGTGTATGGTTTGTTAAACGTGAGAACCAAGAACGACATTAGGAGTTGTGGGTGAAGTTTACATGACATGAAACTGCGATTGTAGATGAAGGGATCAAGTTTCAGCTTAGAAAGATTACGCGGCTTTCTAATGCTGTTGTTGTTCGCGGTCGGTCCCAGTGAAGTAATTGAAAGTCGCTTTAAAGTCAACGTTTAATGTTTCTGTCAACATCTCTCTCTCTCTCTCTCTCTCTCTCTCTCTCTCTCTCTATCATCCGACACTCGCACGGCTGCAGCGGTGAAGTTTGGACGGATGTCTAAGAAGCAGCGTGACAGCCTGTACGCGGAGGTCCAGCGTCACCAGCAGCTGTCGCAGGACTGCCTGGGCGTTCTGGGTCGTGACGGCGACGGGGGGGGCGACGCCAGCGGCGACAGTCGCACCTACAGCAGCGGGGGGTCCAGCACCGGCCTCGGCGACCTGGACGACATCGCCACGCTGCCCGACGGCCTGTTGTTCGACCTGCCGCTGTCGCCGGGCGAGGCGCGCGAGTACTGCGCCCTGGAGCTGCTGGACGACAGGTCCGGGGGCGGGAGCAGCGGCGCGGGCTCGTCCAATCAGAGCTCGCCGGAGCCCAGCATCATGGACGCGTCGGAAGCGGGCAGAGTGAGGCACAATTACGAGCTGCTGGCCGAGCCCAGACTCCTCACACATGCCCTGCTGGGGGCGCTGTCAGACGATTGCTCATTGCTGGAAATAGGTGGGTTCCTGTTCCTATTGCATGGGAAATGCTCTAACTGAGACAATGTGAAATGTGGTGATAGGTTATTGATCGGCAGCGAGAGTAGAGGTCACCAGAGACCTATGAAGTAATATCATTCCTTGAAACATTGGTTGCAGTTGTCAATTTAGGCCTAGCGGCATTCACATTAAGTGCTGTGTGTTTGTTTTTTGGCTGTAACAAACAAACGACCCAATACATTTGTAAGGATCAAAGGTGAAGCACACTCCAAAACGTCAAACACCACAGATACCCCCACCCCCAAATTCTTAATAGCCAGTTATTACATTGTTATAAATTTGTTGTCTACATTTAACACAAAGAGCATGGCTTCCCCACGTTACATGTTTCGGTATTTGTTGGAAGCTGCGATTTTCCGCAGTAAGTTTGTATTTAATTATCTATTTCATTATTAATGACAAACTCGTAAATAATTCAGCCCGCAAAACTCGAGGTTCAACTGTGCCGCGTTGCACTGTTGGATGGATGCCAGCGCCTGAGTTTAGAAAACAAAACCCGCCCTGGCCTACAGCTCTGTTTACGATTACAGACAAAAGCGTCATTCACCATAGAGTTCACACTCAGCTGAACGAGTTCTACCGCACTGACTGTACACTTTACACTTTCCCAGTCATGTGGCAAACCATTACAACCAAATCTTTTATGATACTACTTTAGGAGTTATATTAATATAAAACTAAACCACCTAATAAGGTTATTACAGGCAATAAATATCAACCTCCCTCTTTGTGTGAGATTTCATTATTTCTTAAATGAGTAACATGACTGTGATTAGTTAAACAACATGCAAGGACTTTAAAGGACTTTGGAAGAACTTGGTTTAGTGGAAAGTAAATATGTGTTTTGCCTAGATACAGTAGTTTCAGACTGGTTTCAAAGGCCTTTTCAGTTCATTGGCAGGCTGAGAACATAATGTAAACTGAACATTGTTGTTTTTATGTGTGCGTGTGTGTGTGTGTGTGTGTGTGTGTGTGTGTGTGTGTGTGTGTGTGTGTGTGTGTTTGTGTGTCCAGAACGCATCACACACAATGCAGTGAAGTCCCATCTGGAGACGTGTCAGTACAGCCTGGAGGAACTGAAGCGTCTTACCTGGAACGTGTACACACCTGAGGAGACACGCTCCTTCCAGCTGAAGGTACACGCAACACGGAGCCGGACCGGTGATTCCCCGCCACTTTGGGGCCAGAACCAGAACGGTGGCATTTTTATTGGGTGTGAGGACAGACAGGGGAAAGGCCAGTTTGTTGATTCAAGGACGCCAGCGTGTCAATGCTTTATATGGGTATGGATGGATGGATGGATGGATGAATGGATGTATGGAGGAATGGATGGATGGATGGATGGATGGACGGATGAATGGACGGACGGATGGACAGGGCTATATAATCAAAAGTGTATTCACTGTAGTGTAATCAAGCATCTTTTCCTGCTATTCAAGGACATTATTGTGTAGTATTATATTTTAATAAGCAAATTAAATTTAAATATCACCCAATCCTCATGAGCAGATGGATAGTTTGGATGCTGAATGTAAAAATTTGAACAATAACGGATCTGCACATCTCATGAAAGTGGATAAGAATTCAGATTTTCTGTTTTTATATGCTGATTATCCACCGGCCGATTGGATTCATTAATCTGGCTCAGTGCACATGCATCATGGCCGCGACCGTCCCGATATTGACAAATTGATCAGCCCGTTTGCTGACACGCTGACCTTGCCTGATCTCTGGAGCATGGTAGCGCTAGAGCACCTTCCTGGATCGGCCCGATAACCCGTCGGCCGCTGTGTCTAGTCCACAGAGTGGATGTGGCAGCAGTTTGCTCTGCACGTCTCCAACGCCATCCAGCACGTGGTGGAGTTCGCCAAGCGCCTCACCGGCTTCCTGGACCTGTGCCAGAATGACCAGATCGTCCTGCTCAAAGCAGGTCAGCGCCCCACTCCCCAACGCCGGCCCATCGCGCCACGCACCCAACTCAGATTAAACACACATGCAGATTATGGATTACGCAGAGCAGATTTCAAATGGAATACTGCGGCCTGTAAGCACTACTGTCAGATTAAGGCGGGGCACGTTTTTTCAGTTTTAACGCATGTTGTGACATCGCACTTCTGATACAGGATTAGAAATTATAAAGTCTTTTTAAATGTTAAGTGAAGCAGGAATACAAACATTTTGGAAACTAACAAATTAAACGAATTAGCTAAATTAATTAACTAATAAACTAATTCAACTAAATAGTTGAACTAGTTAACCAATAAACTTAGTGTTCCTACAGGGTTTTTAAAATCTACATATTACATATTTCGGCAAAACAAGTTTGTTTTAGAAAGGCACATTACAATCATTTAATCACACAGCACTGTAGGCCAAGGGCCCCACTAATCCCCAGTAATCTTTGCTTTTGTGTATTAAGCCCTTACATGAGGGTGTTTGTGTGCCGCCCCCCCAACACACACACACACACACACACACTGACCACATCTTATTCAAATGGAAATATTCAGGAGTTTTATACTTTAATTTGCTAACCATTCTCTCTTCTTGTCTTTTTGCTTCCAACTTTCTCTCTTTTTTGTTCTCTGATCTTTGTATAATAAATCTTTATAATAATTTTTAAATCCCCACAATCCGATTTTAAAACTCACATTTTCTGTAATGTTTTCATATTCTTAATAATATGAAATAATAATAATTTTCCTAACATATTTTTTACATTTAACTGTTAAATTATACTTTTATAATGTTGACATTTAATCTATTCCCCTAATCTGTCCTTTTTTAATATAATGTTTATATTTATTTTTTTTTTTTTTTTGTTTTGTAATGCGCCCCATTTTTGCATGGCGGAGTCCATCTCCCCCTCTTTTCCCCTCTCTCCACCTCCAATTTCTCCACTATCTGTTGGCCGTGCTCTCTCTCTCTCTCTCTCTCTCTCTCTCTCTCTCTCTCTCTCTCTCTCTCTCTCTCTCTCTCTCTCTCCCTCTCTTTCTCTCTCTCTCCACCCCTGCAGGCTGCCTGGAGGTTCTGCTCATCCGTATGTCCCGGGCGTACAACGCCGCCAACAACACCCTGCTCTTCGACGGCAAGTTTGCCAGCCTGCAGCTCTTCAAAGCCCTCGGTGAGTCTCCGCTCCATCCCAACGCAATCGTGCCCCCTGGGAGGGTTTCCAACATCTGCCCCTTAAATACCCCCTCCACCTCCACCCATGCGCTACAGAGGTGAATGGCTGCCTGTCTGAGATGTTACTTTAGAAATGTCCAGGATAAACTGTTATGGGTGTAAAAGCCATAACATTATGGTTAATGATAAAGTCCAATATGGATGTCTGATTTTGTGGGTAGCCTCAGGTTTTGTGGTGGTGATAGTTTTACTTCTTAATTTTATTTGGCATGTGCAGTGTGCCAGCTTTTTAAAGGAAAAAAAAATATATATATATATCCTTCCAAAAAAGTAATTGCACTGCAGTTGGAACATAAGGTGTGGCTATGTACATGTTCTGGCTGTGCCACGTTTAACACAAGGGTTTCTGACTCTGTGTGTGTGTGTGTGTGTGTGTGTGTGTGTGTGTGTGTACGTGTGTGTGTGTGTGTGTGTGTGTGTGTGTGTGTGTGTGTGTGTGTGTGTGTGTGTGTGTGTGTGTGTGTGTGTGTGTGTGTGTGTAGGTTGTGATGACATGGTGAATGCGATCTTTGAGCTGGCCAAGAGCCTTAGTCGCCTGCAGCTGAGTGAAGAAGAGATGGCCTTGTTCAGTGCTGCTATCCTGCTGTCCCCTGGTGAGACTAAACACACACACACACACGGTCATATTTATCTACGCTTAATACAATATGTGCAAACATTAAGTCCAAGAAAGTTATACTGATAACTGAATGATCATATAACACATTCCTAAGACACACCCTACCAAACGCGAACGCTGTTGATATCCCTCTACCTCTCCTGCTCTTTCTCTCTTTTCTCTCTCTCTCTCTCTCTCTCAGATCGCCCATGGTTAACGGAGAACCAGCAGGTACAGAAGCTTCAGGAGAGGGTTTATCTGGCCCTGCAGCACACCATGCACATGGGAGGCGCAAACCCAGAGAAGTTGGACAAGGTGAGGATGACCGTCTCACACCTTCATCTTATGCTGGAACGTTCTATCTCCAGAACATTTACACCACACTCTCCTCCCATAAGTCATGACTCCTACATCACTTGGGGGGCCATTTACACCATGACCACTAAAGACTGTGGCCTTTTGGCATTTACTTTGAGGACCACTTACCCTTCTCAGAAACCTAGACCACAGGTGTCAAACTCAAGGCCCGCCACGTCATTTTATGTGGCCCACGAGAGCTTAAAAAGCATAATTGTCTAAAAAAAAAAAGGTGAAATACATGCAATGACCAAAAACTACATTTCCCACAATTATGTTACCCACAAAGTGACGGCATCTCGACACTGCAGTGTTTCCACGTCGATTTGCCCAATAAGTGTAATTGAGAAATACAAATGATGATCCCAAATATCCAGGAAGTGAAAAAACCGATGTAGATGGAAGGATGTTTGAAGAAAGATGTGAAAGCGAATACATGTTTGTGCTTCAAGGAGAAAAACCACTATGTCTTTTGTGCTATGGAGCAGTGGTGGTTGTCAAAAAGTACAATCTACGTCTGCATTTTGATACCGAACACAGAGCTAAGTATGCCAAAATTAGTCATCAAGAAAAACAACAAATTGCCAAAGAATTAAAAGGCAAACTGCGATCACAACAGAATGTGTTCGCGAAAGCCACAACCACAAATCATGCAGCAGTAAAGGCTACTTTGTTGTGGCTGAAGAAATCACTCGGGCTTCAGTCTTTTTCAGAGGGAGCGTTTTTGAACCACAATTGCTATTTTCACAGTTATTTGATATTTCAAGTTTTGAACAAAGTAAATGTGATATCTTTTATGTTACTTTTCTTTATTCACTTGGATAGTTTGATTGTTGATTAGTGGAGTAATGTGGGTTTCATAACCTAAAAAATTAAAAGGGTTATAATAACAGCAACAAGCAAACATATTTTTTTTACATCTATGCAAATAGGCCTATGTAATACTTGTAACTTGAATAAGTAATAAATTATTTATTTTACGTTAAATGTTAGTTATTTAACATTAATTAAGGAGTAGTTACGTTTATAAGTCCTCTGTGGGCAACGATTATGCTGATGTGGCACGCAGTGAAAATGAGTTTGACACCCCTGACCTAGACCATCATATACTAGATCATCCATACTAGATCATGCATAAGGACCACCTTATACTAGATCGTCCATACTAGATCGTCCATACTAGATCGTCCATACTAGATCATGCATAAGGACCACCTTATACTAGATCATCCATACTAGATCGTCCATACTAGATCATGCATAAGGACCACCTTATACTAGATCGTCCATACTAGATCGTCCATACTAGATCATGCATAAGGACCACCTTATACTAGATCGTCCATACTAGATCATCCATACTAGATCATGCATAAGGACCACCTTATACTAGATCGTCCATACTAGATCGTCCATACTAGATCATCCATACTAGATCGTCCATACTAGATCATCCATACTAGATCATGCATAAGGACCACCTTATACTAGATCGTCCATACTAGATCGTCCATACTAGATCATGCATATATGGTTAAATCTCCAAGGAGTATAGAAGGTCAGATGATCAGTTCCAACCAGTTCACCAGGAGCGCACATTAGCAGGCCACATAAACCTTCCTCTGAGCTGGACTGTACAGGTGGAGACATACACCTGCCTCTGATCTGGACTGGGTCCTGAGTTTGTCCAAGCATGCTGTGAACATGCGTGATTCAGCTCATTGGAGTATTTTGAAGACTTGAGTTTTACCTAGCAGGGGTTAGGAAGCTTTTCACGCAACCAAAGGTGTTAAAGTGTTTAACTGTGTATACACACAGTGTTTACAATACCATATTGGTTGTAATGTTATTTGTGCCCAGTTTTAAATAGCTGCACCGCAGAAACATTAACGCCCATTTCCCCAGAACTATTAACAGTGACAGACAATAATGTGACCGCAGGATTTGCATGTGAGTGAACTGGTTTCGCTGCATTGAGATTACTCTTTCTCTGTATGGCAAGTCATCAAAAACTAGTTTCGATCCTAATCTGGAGTTTAGGACATACTGGTCTATTTATTCAAAGCGATATTTCAAAGTAATATTCCTTCCTAGCGTTTGTGTTTGTAGCATATGTTTGATAATAGACACGGCAATAATATCAACATAACATCCTGTCCTTAGGAACAGAATACTCCCGTTGGAAACACATGTATCGTTTCTGGTAAAGAGTTTCCTCAACAAAGATGCTTGGCAAACAAAGATGCTTGGCAAAAACAAGAACTTGTCGAAAAAAGTGTCAGAACAGAAACGCTTGAGGGTGTGAGAAGTGTACACTTGATTCCTGCAGTCAGGCCTTAGACTAAGGTCAGGTGAGTTCTGACAGTAAACGTTTGAACTCCTTGACATGCTAACAATGACAATAATGGTGTATGAGGATGTATAACCTGTGTTGTATGTACTATATGTTCTCTTCCCTGTGTACAGGGAAACTTAAATTAGTGGTGTCAATTCCAGGTGCCAGCGATTAAAAGTCCTCACCAGGATTTTGCTCAAGCTTGCTAGATTTTCTAATTAGCAATCCAGGTAAAATTAGTGGGATCAACACAACCCAGGAAGCCTGAGCAAAATCCTGGTGAGGACTTTTAATCTATGAACCTGGAATTGACACCTCTAACTTTTATAAAGGAGTTACTGCATGTGGTAAAACACCATATATTACAGGCAGAGGTTAGGTTGAAGCAGACTGAATACACTTCATCAGTTTTAGTCAAAAAGAAAGGGGGCATTGCTGAGTTTTAAATGGATTGTCAATAAGGCGCTTCAGTGTTAAGCCTCTTCAGTGCTGGCCTCTGTCCCAGCGTTTCTCAGTGGCGACCCCTGCTGGACAAAAGCTTTAATGGGACTTAAAGCAGAACTAAACAGATTGCAGAACGTCCTCCAGGAGCTGTGCTTAGGTAATTGTGTTTTAATTGGTTAAAAAATAAGCGCTTTTTCTTATCTGTCCTTTTGCAGATGTTGTCGAAACTGCCACAGATGAAGTCGATATGTAACCTCCACATCGACAAACTGGAGTTCTTTCGCCTGGTCCACCCTCAAACGGCCTGCACGTTCCCGCCTCTCTACAGGGAAGTGTTCGGCAGTGAGATCACCTTCCCTGATTCCACTGAGAGTTAGACAGGGAGAGAGAGCGAGAGAGAGAGAGAGAGAGAGAGAGAGAGAGAGAGAGAGAGAGAGAGAGCGAGAGAGAACTAGATGATGTGTTGCAGATGGTGACGGGGAAAAATGTGAAAGAGAGTAAAAGAAACACAGAACAGATGAAGAAATCGGGAGACAGTGGAGGCCTGTTGTGTAATACTTTTTAAAAAAAGAAAATCTGTAAAAAGAAAAAAAAAAACACCCACAACTGACCAGCAGCCCAGAGACAATCCAGCACACAGCCAAGCCTCAGTAATCAGTGTGTAGAAACACACACACCCCGACACACAGTCACCACTACAGGGGCAACACACACCTCCCTACGTGCAACCCTTCACGACAAACGGCACACGCTCAAAACGTCCTCGTCGGACGTCTCGAGGAACGCGCAGATAATCTGCGGGCTGGAGGCGCTTTTTTTTCCGTGAGACAGATGATTAGCATGTCTTTCAAAACTAGCAAATGTCTTAAAGCAGGCTAGTAGAAGCGAGGTCAGCCGTGTCTGGGCCTTCTCGCCTGACCGGAGCGCCGTCCCTCTCCAGGTCTCTGTGCGGGGAGCCCGGAGCAACACAGCACGCTCGCGGCACTTCGGTTCGCCGACGGTGTCCACTGAAAGCCATTCTGTGCCCACCCCGTTAGCGGCAAGAAGGGACCGACCGTGCTGTTCAGCACCTTCTGGGGGCCCAGCACTTGAAATCAAAGGAGCGCTGGTGTGGTTTCTAATGTGCAATAAAAGAAAAAAAATTTTTTATTTTTTTTTAATAGCCGGCTTAGTAGAAGACACCGGTGAAATAAGATGGTTGGCAAAAGAAGATTTCATAGCACTAAGTCCACGTTGACGCACTTGTGTACATGCTGTGAGCTGCTGCTTCTCTCTTGTTTCGTTTTAAACTAACAATGAGAAACCTCAGTCCCATGATCCCTTGCCTTGGAAATGCCACTTATTCAAAAAGAAATCTATATTCCTTTTAATTTATGTGTACATTTATAAAATAATATTTTGTATATAAAAGGAATGTATATAATTCATTGTAAAGAGTGACTAGAGAGAGAAAGAGAACACAGGAGAGAGAGAGAGAGAGAGAGAGAGAGAGAGAGAGAGAGAGAGAGAGAGAGAGAGAGAGAGGGAGAGAAAGAGCAGGTAACAGAAAAAACGTGGACTGGGGATTTGAAGACAGAACTTAAGCCCTGAGTCAGGACTTCACCGATTCCACTTCAGCACAGACATTACTGGACCAGAGAAATGAACTGGGTGTGCACCGGCACGCCGCACACGGAAACGCTCCACGCTCTGGAACTGCGATTCGGCTACTGGTTTTTTCCAAACTCCTTCGGTGCTGCGTTCTTGTGGACTCCGACACCGTGCGGCCGTGCTCGTGTGAGGCCGACGCCCTGATCGGGGACAGCCACGCTATATTATTCGGACTGAAATTCAAGGAACACATGAGAAAGACGGAATGAAAGTGGACCTTTTATGACGGCACACACACACACACACACACACAAAGAGGGCCAGACTAAGGCCATAACAGAAAATGGTGCAGGTCTTGTATCCAGGTTTTGTATAATTTTGTAAAATGTTGGTCCTCTTTTACATGTTGCCATGGCCACACTTCCTGTCATGTGCTTCTCTTCCTGCTCATACACCTCAGTATAGTGAAAGGTGAACGGAGTTTCCAGCTGCTCCCCTGAGTTAGGCCTTGGAATAGTCTTTACTGCCAAATTTTGCTTTTGGAGCAAAATTCATTCTCATATTCTGCATATGACAATATATCTTGCAATCTGTAATGTTTAGACTTCGAGGAATATCCACTAGAATCTGAACTGTTGGAATATTCCACAATGTTTAAGTGTTCGTGAAGTCTTTTTGTGTTGAGAAACTAAACTCGTAGTACTAAGAGGGTTATTGCACAGTCTGGTGAGAAGCTCTGGTGTGAGTAATATTGGTTCAACCAATTAAGATTAAGATGATCAGACCTGTTATATATGCGGCACGTGCTATTTTATAGCTTACAAAAGTTATTTTACCTAACAAATTCTATACTGCATGAGCACACTAATCTCACTATTTGTTAACGCTTTCGTATGGTTTTTTGCTCAATTTTACTTTCTGTTCTATAAAAAAAGACAAAAAGACTTTTTACAAAAACAAACATTTTAAATGAGTCACTCAGGGAGATGGCTGGTCTCTGTCTTGCCAGTACCCTCATGCAACCAACCATACACAGAACAAACACACCGACACATGCACCACTCTACCACTCTGCACCGAATAGGAGACCCGTATCCTTGATCACTGTGTCATATATATATATATATATATATATATATATATATATATATATATATATATATATATATATATATATATATTTTTTTTTTGTGATTGTCAGTCACAAAGTGTCAAAGACCTTTTTTCGTCTAATGTTAAATTGCAGGGTCTCTGAGACCGAGTTATATAAAACATAGGATATTAACAAGAAGATAAAATAAAGATTTTATTCTTTGATGTATGATATGATGTTTCTATGTGAACTGTTTGTTGGACTGTAGCCTTTCTCCATTTATAAATGTCCACCGACCTGTCTGGTTTGGTTTATGGTCTGTTTTTACAAATGTAGCCCAAGCACAATAGAAATACCAAAAATATCCCTCCACCCCCTTTATCCAGCCTGGAGATACTTATAACAATTTTAACCTCATGATTGGGTCAGACTGAGATCATTTCAGTGTTGTAAAATTGTGCTTTAAAGAATGTAATAAAGTGTTTTTTGTATTTATAAGCGATGATTGTTTTGTATGGGAAGTAGAAAAGGAACCTCTAGTGCAGCACATTATAGGACCAGACAGACACAGTACAGGGTGTGGTGGGGGGGTGCGGCACTGTGATTGGACCAGGCTCACTAAGGACGTCTGGAACTTACTCTTCATTCCTTGACAAGTTTGGCCTTGTAAGATAGTAACATACCATCCCAAAATAATTTCCATCTTTTCATAAATATAAGCCACAGTATAAACGTAGGCCATACTTTAACTTGGGGGGGGGGAATAGTTTATCGAAACAGAATGTAAGCTACTAGATTTTTCTGACCTAAAGGGTTAACTGATGGTCAGTCTGTATGCCTTTGTCTTATTTAAATGTATGACGTTTAAAAAAAACGCCTTTGTTTTGAAAAATAGTCTAAATATGTGACCCGGAAGTGCCAGAGTGTTTCTAGTGTACTGACCCTCGTTTTTTCTCCAGCCAAGCTGAAGTTGGTGGTGCGCGAGGAAGAGTTGCGAGACTTTTCTACAGTTGTAAAAGTCTGTGATTTAATAACGAGTTTCACAGTTCCTCGGTTTAAAAAGGGGTGAAAAGAAAACGCAAACATGTCTGTTGCTGGCTTGAAGAAACAGTTTTATAAAGCAAGTCAGGTGAGCGGTTTAATTTCCAAACTTTCGTTTCATATTGTGAAGTTAAAACTTTGTAACAGTAGTTTAACAGTAGAAAAACTTGTAAGTCGCCGTGATTATTTCGCTGCTGTTGTTTAAAAAAATTACTGACAATCGCTTATGTAGTAAATTGTCTTTAAAGTAATTTCCTTAGCTAGGTAGCTAGCGTAGTTGTTGGTTTTAATGTGGATCCGCCTTGCGTCTTTTGCGCAATATTTTGTAGCTTGCCAACTGCAACTTTTACCGTCACGTTAACCCAGAGACATTGTATGTGTGTTACTGCTTAACTGAAGACTAAGGTAAAGTTGACAGTAAGTTATATTACTTGTGTTGACATGGTCATCGAGGGGGAAATAACCCTGTTAATTCAAATTGACATTTTGTATCCGCTCACTGTCACGTCTTTGTGACGTAGGCGATCACTGCCTACGTAACAGCCGCGTGTCCTTGTCGGATATGAGAAGAGAACTCTTACGTAATCTATAGTGTTCACTATTTCACAGCCATGTGATACAGCCATTTATCATTTAGTGACCTCAGACATTTAGGAACCCCCTCAACTAAAACCACACGTTTGGTTGTAAAAAAGTGAACGGCTGTGAAACATGGGTCATAGTTTATAGTGTAATAGTTCACTATTATTAATTATGGGTGTAATGGTTCACCGTTATTAATTAGGGGTGTAATAGTTCACCTGTGGAAGTCACTTGTGGCAGTCCGTATGTTACACTTTTGGGGCTTCATTAAATCTTAAGCCACACTCTTGGTCCGCCGAACGTGGGCTACCTGTTAAGGGTGAGCCGGGCTTCCAGGGTTGTCCTGGTAATAAGCAATAGTGCTTCCGGTGTCCGGTCACGAGTTGGTTGGCTGCAATGAATTAATGCCACACTGTAGCATTACACCCCTGCGCCATGCAGTTCAAGTTTGCCGCTTCTGGGACTGAGATGTTCCTCGGAGTTTCTAGCCCTTTCTTCACTATTGTCTGTGTGTCCACCACTCATCATACGGAACAGGAAAGGGTCAGAAACCTGTGATAATGCGGCTCTGACCAGCCAACACTGATAAATGCCACAAATGGTTCAGTAAATCATTTGCAGATCAAATTGACTTCTATCTGGGAATGATTTTATGATTTAGTGGATTGCACTAAATCTTTTTTTTATTTTAAACTTAAAAAGATATCTGCACAAAATGTAGTTAATTGTATTTTTGTAAAGAAAATAAATCCTAAATAAAACATGAACACACTGGCTATTTCCAATTTCATGCTAACTCCACAAATTATGTCTGATACAGTGTTCAGAAGTATTTCATCGGTTGCCACGAGATACGGGGTCCTTTCAGCCTGAAGTTTCTGCTGGAGAGTCCGTTAAGCAAGTGCTCCCATTACTGAATCTGATCTAGATCCAGTTTCTTGGCAGGCAGGTAGAGTAAAGGTAGAGTAAAAGCCATTGGAATCCTGTCAGACTACTTCAGCTCACTGCGCTACACAAAAAAGGAAACACACACCCGTGCACACACCCCTCTGTGTGTGTGTGTGTGTGTGTGTGTGTGTGTGTGTGTGTGTGTGTGTGTGTGTGTGTGTGTGTGTGTGTGTGTGTGTAGCTTTGCGGCTCTGTCTTTTTCTTTTCCCATAGCTTCCCTACACAGCGAGGCAGAGATTAGAACCCAGGGCCCGCCCTCTGCCACAGACACAGCACCTGGGTGGTTTTTTCATTTATTTTAAGACAGGCATTGAATTGGGCGGCCTGTCTTGAACCGTGAACTGCCCGGTAAGTCTGAGTGGCATGCGTGGCATGGCAGAGGATGCCTCGTTGCCAGCGCCCCCTATCTACACACGCCGTGTTATGGCTGCTTTTAAAAGCTTTAGCGTTTGTGTACGTCCAGCTCTGTGGTTTACCCCTAAGGAGGGTGAACCGGGTTCAGATGCCCCTCCTGCCCGGCTCTCGGCTCCTGCTAAACATCCAGCTTATGTCCTCCTGCGCATAGCAGAGGTGCAGATTCAACGAGGCGTTCGTTATGTCACTTGTCAAAGTTACGCCATCCTTCGCTCGGGGTGACCTTTAATCCGTTACCTGTCATTCACAATATAAACCGATTTACTGTTACGCAATTACGACTGCGTTCTCACATCGTCACACCTTTTTAGGCTTTTTGAAGGCAGTAATTTGAAGGCAGTAAGTCTATTTTTAGGATTTAAAAGGTTGGTCGTAGGCAGAAAGTATGGAGCAAGGATATCGACTCCAGTCCTGGCTATTCACGGCAATGATATGCACTTTCCCCGATTTAACACGCCTGATCCAACTCAGTGGCCCATTTGGGTGTGTCCAAGCTGGGCAAACAGTAAGTGACTGTGGGTGTGATGCCCTTTCTATGAGTAGAATTTGATGTTCTTTGGTATAACGTAGAGGCCAGAGCCTGCTTCCCTGGACTCCTGGTCTGCGGTGTTCAACAACAGGCCGTGCTTTCCTCTGACATGGCGATATCTCTACCTCACACGGGTATTAAAAGTTACGATGGATCGGTAGTAGCAGCGTAAGTTCTGAAAAGTTCTCCTTTTTCTTTCTGCTAATCCCAGTCGAGGAGGCCACAGCGGATCATGTGACTCGATATCTCTCTTCTCGTATTCCTGTCCTCCATCTCGTCCTCTGTCCCTCTCTCCCGGCGGTCCCATCCTGCTGCGTACACAGCGTCCCTCCTCAACACACGTCCACACCATCTTCATCACTTTGTCTCCAATCCTTACGACCTGAACTGACTTCTAATAATCCTAATCCCATCCATCCTAACAACTGACAATTCCCGTGGCCTGACAACATTTAGTCAGTGATCTTCCAGATACAGACAAAATGCCCTTTGTTGTTTAACAGACGTATTAAAAACTTTCGTGGCAAAATCAAGTTTCCGTTTAGCAGCGGTTGTTCGTATTTTCATTTTGCTCCTGAACCCGAGACACGATAAATGAAACGTAATCCCTTCGTTTCGGGACGCGCGTGTTTGAAAGGTGCCGTTTTGTTTACAAGTCACTACAGGTCACAGCGCGTTTTGGTTCAAGTCTCTCATCGCACCGCGGGGAAGCGTTGGGAGAAACCGACACTTGCTCTAGTGAACGCGGAGGGTGAGAGGTGGCGCTACCACAGCGCCCACGCCGGCTCCTTCGTCTCTTTCAGCGGCCGACCGTGGCGGTGAAACGTTTAAAGCCTCGTTGGCCTCGTGTCCCCTTCTGCGGACTCGGAAGCCCACCGCCCTCGCCAGCCTTTGAGCGTTTATCGTGCGCTTTGCCGTCCGTTGCTCTATTACCGCATCGCCGCAACCTCCCAGTGGTCTGGCCTCCCGATCCCAGTAAACCGTGGTCGGTGATTCACCTTCCTGTCGCTCCATTGGTTCAGCTTCAGTTATCGCAGCGGTTCGCCCGTACTTGGGTTGGTCTGTGGTTCGCCTTATTGGACAAGCCCGTTCACGCAGTGCCGTTCCGTGTTCCAGGGTTTTTCAGGAATGAAGGCGTGTGGTTTGCGGGGTATTATGTAAAACGTTTAATTGGACATGTTGGGTAAGCAAGGCCAAGCTTGTGCTGCCACTGCTCCTTACGAACACAGTGTAGTCTGATAGTCTGGAATGTAAGACAGGGTTATGTGATATGGAAAAACATAAGATCATGATACTGGTGTTTCAGCGACACATGATAATGCAGATTGTGTTATTTAGGTTTTCTTTCGTTATGGAACAGTGCGCTGGCAGGGAACGAATGCCGGATAAATGAAGGCCAACCAAGACTACAAAATAAAAGCTTTTAAACACAGAAACAAGAGGTGAAATAGAAGAAAATGTTAACAAAATAAAGGAAATGGCTTGGATCCAATCAGCAGCTTTTGATACCTTACACCACCCCAGTCTAGACCAGTACTACATCACCGCTCGCTGGTTGGAGGAGACGTCCTCCCTGTTATGACATTTTCTGTCTTGGTCAGTTTTGGAGGAGCGATGTCACTGCTCGTGATGCTGGGGGGAAAAAATCTGTCACATAATTTTCTTGTGACTTCTGTCAGGGTCAAAGGTCACACTTCATACTCCCTACCTTCCTGCCTTCACACGTCTGCACGGTCACGATGGCAACCAGCAACCGAACGCATAGGCCATAGGCAACGTGGGTTGGTTGTTTATTTGTTTTGTTTTGTTGTTGTGCAGATGATGAGTGAGAAGGTCGGAGGAGCAGAAGGAACCAAGCTGGACGAAGACTTCAAGGACCTGGAGAGGGTGAGGGAATGACCCGCCCCCTGCCCCGCCCCTGCCACGCCTCCCCTCCGCAACGAACCCGCCCCCCTCCCTCTGCCACGCCTCCACACAACCCCTTTCAAACACAATCACTTCTTTAATAGAGGCTGTTTCAGATGTGCTGGCTTGAAAGTGTCCCTGACGTTTCTGTATGCAAAGTGGTGTGTGGGCCCCTCTCCACCTTTACCACCCTGACATCAATGGCTTATTGGACCATTAACCTGCATTGTTGATGAATAGTGAACAGGGAACACACTTCCCTTGTTTAATCTGGCTGTCACCCTTAACACAGCCGCCTCCCTCCCTCTCTCTCACACTCTCACACTCACACACTCACCCTCTCACACCCCTGCATGTGTTTACAGAAGGCGGATGTCACTAGCAAGGCCATTGTGGAAGTTCTGTCCAGGACGTCAGAATATCTCCAGCCCAACCCAGGTAACGCAGACGGACCAAAGGGCTCCCAGAACAACCCCCCCCCCCCCCCCCCCCCCCCCCCGGCCTGAAGACGGAGATACAGCTGTTCCTTCGGTCTATAAACAAAGCTCCAGTGTTGAGTCCAGATAGAATTAGCAGCATACAACTGTGTTCTGTTTGTCCGCTCAAGCCTCGGGTTCACTACAGTGTTGCTTTTAAATGTCTGATTCTTCAACTGCCCTACACATTAGAGCCTCTAGAGGGCGCCCACCCCAGCAGCTCGGCACAGAACATGTGTTTGTGGCTCAAGTCGTTAAATCGTAAAAATCACATGTGCGAGAGTTCAGCTGACACCGCGGTCACTGTCAGACGGCTTGGTGCACCGGTTGATTTATTCAAGGGAAAAGGAGGTTGGTTTGTTGAGGTTCAGCTTTAAACCACAAACATCCACTTGAATTGCAAGTATGCACAAATGTGTGTGTGTGTGTGTGTGTGTGTGTGTGTGTGTGTGGCAGCGTCCCGGGCTAAGCTGTCCATGTTGAGCACGGTGTCTAAGATCCGGGGGCAGGTGAAGAGTACGGGCTACCCCCAGGCTGAGGGCCTTCTGGGAGAAACCATGGTCCGATACGGCCGTGAGATGGGAGAGGACACCAACTTCGGTGAGTGTGTGTGTGTTTGTGTGTGTGCACGCATCCGTGTGCCATTATGAGCACTGCGTACACAAGCGTATCACCATCAAAGGCCAGAGGGGCGTGCGGCGTGATCTGTTAGCGTGAAGGTTACGCTCGCCCAGATGATCTGCAGCTGTGATCTGACGACGTGCTGTGGCTTGTAGGTCTGTAAGAACATCTCTCACAGCGTCATGCTAGAACATTATTTTGTTTATTCTGTATTACATAACATTTTCTGTTGATTTACATGGATCTCTAGAATTGGTCTCTAAAACACATGAATCAGACCACAATAGAACAGGCTAAATTCATGATCTGTCAAGACAGATATTTCTTTTTTTAGCGGTGGTTGCAATCCTAGAGTCCCTGCAAAGCAGGCCAGGGAAGGTAAGGTGTTTGCTGTGGTCTGTAGGTGGCGCTCTTGTTGACATGGGGGAGTCTATGAAGAGGCTGGCTGAAGTAAAGGACTCTCTGGACATCGACGTGAAGCAGAACTTCATCGACCCTTTCCAGACCATCGTGGACAAGGACCTCAAAGACATCCAGGTAGGGAGCTCTCCACCATTTTGAGAGGCCGAACGCGTGATCCCCGTGTAGCCCTGAGGTCACGTGTGACGTCCCACGTCATCCCCTCTCTGCCCCGTCCAGCACCAGCTGAAGAAGCTGGAGGGCCGACGTCTGGACTACGACTACAAGAAGAAGCGGCAGGGTAAGATTCCCGACGAGGAGATGCGCGCCTCCCTGGAGAAGTTCCACGAGTCCAAAGAAGCGGCGGAGATCAGCATGCACAACCTCCTGGAGACGGACGTGAGTGTGGAGGCCGCTGTGTCGCGCCAAGACGCTCGCCACCATCTTGAGGGGGTGGAGTTGGGGGGGGGTGTTGGCATCCTCTTGGCATTCGCTCGTTTACATCGTTCTCTGCGACGCGCCGTGCCGTCGGAGACCTCGAGAGGGGACGAAATACCGGGGGGACGTTCCCTCTGCCAATTTACCCAGCGTCCTCTTCCATCCGCCTGGCATTAGCATATGGTCTCAGACACCGCGCAGGGAGAGCCATCCTGACTGGGACACGGGTGGGAAAATAATCCTGCCCTTGAAATATGTTTCAACTGGGCGTCAGGCCCGCGCTTTGAATCTCGGTCTGGCCATATTTCACGAAGCACTCGACTGTTGCGTTCGTCTGTCCGTATTCATTATGACATCGGGAGTGACCCGGGATCAGGAGTGTCCCGTAAATATGGGTTTATACTTAAGGGGATGTGGACATGCGGGACCCCAGGGGCCCTTACGATGGAATTTGAACATGTGCCATAGGAAACAGCTGGGCGACAGGTGGGCGGGCTTACGTAGTGAGGGGTGCTAAGCCCCTCCCCCTTCCCGCTCTTGCGCCTCCAAGCCCCTCCCCCTCCCCTCTCTTGCGCCTCCAAGCCCCTCCCCCTCCCCTCTCTTGCGCCCCCGTCTGGGTCCTACGTATTAGAGGGTTAGTGAAGCGCAGTGTAATCTGTCTGGAACAGAAGGTTGCCAGCTCTCCACAGAACAGCCAGCTGCACCCGGGGGGGAAACAGCTTCCTTTATTAAAAAATGTCTAATCCTGGAGGGTAAAGGTGTGTTTGGGTATGGACCGTGCTCTGTGAGGCCGTGCCAAGAAAACACAGATGTTTTCATTTGAGCAACTTTACGGGGATTAATGTTACCTGCTTTAAGGGGCCCTAGAGTCTGAGTGTGCCTGCGTATCTTGTTGGTGTGTGTGTGTGTGTGTGTGTGTGTGTGTGTGTAGGTGGAACAGGTGAGCCAGCTCTCTGCTCTGGTGGAATCCCAGCTACAGTACCACAGGCAGTCCGTGGAGGTGCTGGAGGAACTGTCCAATCAAATGAGGCAGAGGTACACCATGTGACCATCTCTAACCCTCCCCTTTCCTCCCCTTTCCCCTCACTCACACTGCTCATCTCTCTCCCCCCCCCTCAGGCTAAACGAGGCCCAGTCTCAGCCCCGTCAGAAGCGCATGCCCAAGCCACAGCCCAGCTTCGACTCCTGGGACCCCGAGCCGTCTAATGAGAGCCACAGCCCCCCTGCCGTGGCGATCCCCGCCGCAGGTGAGCTCGGCACGGCCGGCCCGCCGCGCACCGTCTGAGCGTAGGCACAAAACCGACATGACTCACGCTAATGACTGCTGCCTCCCAGGACTTTCTGTGGTGTTCTAAACGTTATTAGTCAGTGCGGCTTATCAGCGGCAGGGATTATTCGAGATCCAGTCAGGCATAACAACACGTACTACTGACAAGCTGTTGGCGGCCTTACCCCCGCCCCACACACACACACACACACACACACACACACACACACGCCCTCACACACCCCGATGTGCACACACCCTGGTGGCAGTGTGCAGGCACTGGTTAGTGAGACAGAAATGCTTTGATAGTGCAGCTCACGGAGTGATCACGTAGTCAGGACTGTGAGAAACCTGTGGGTTTGAAACTGTGCACGTGTGGTGTGTTTGTGTGTGCACTCCTGCATGGGCGTGTGTGTGAACGGCGTGTGTGCAAGCATGTGTGTGTGCACGCACCAATATACTGATACTTTTTATATATTTTTTAAATCCTGCCAGCCCCTCCTCTACCCAACAGAACATCTCTACGGCAGAAACGCCACTGTAAGCCTGTTACACATACACACCCCCACTACACAATCCAACACAGTCTGCATATACTACAACCTACACACACTTCTTACAACTAGTTAAACTGTCCTGGATAAAAAGGATTAAACAAAGATTCTGCGCCGTTTACTAAAGACTTTTAACAATTAGCACTCTCTCATTGTCTCACCATTATCTCGTATCTCTCCGTGTACCTAAATGAACTCGCTAAATCACGGTCTCGCACCTCACCCTCCAGCCACCGCGGACCAGCCCTGCTGCAAGGCCCAGTACGACTTCGACCCGGAGAACGAGGGCGAGCTGGGCTTCCGCGAGGGCGACGTCATCACGCTGACCAGCCAGATCGACGAGAACTGGTACGAGGGCGCGCTGCGCGGACGCACCGGGTACTTTCCCTGCAGCTACGTGGAGGTTCTGGTGCCCCTGTCACGCTGACACCACGCACGGGGGGAGGGGGGGGGTGAGAGAGAGAGAGAGAGAGATGGATGGATGGATACTGTGGGCACACGGTGAGGGTGTGATGATTGAAAAGCAGATGCCGAGGGAAGAGCGGTGCGATCGCTCCCCGGGAGGCCATCGTCTCTGGGTTCTGGTGATCTTCTCCAGGTGTCCAGCATGTTCCTTCGTTGAGGATGCGATGGAATATGTACGGGTCGCCCTCTGAAACGCTGCTACGTCCTGAACTCTGGCCACGCCCTCACACATTGCTCAGCACGGTGTTTAATGCAAATATTTGAATTGTATATCTTTCTTTAATCTTTTTTTTTAATGTCAGGTATGTTCTTTAGTTCTTTAATCATATTTTCATGAATTCAGCCTCTCACTCCTCAACACACTAAGCAGGTTTTTCTTGCCCGTTTAATAATCTTTGTTTTTGTTGGTGCTTGCTGCCCTCTTGTGGCCATGTTGTGTTACAACACAATCAATCTGGGCAGCATTCTGCGCGTGAAAAAGGCCACATAACTAATCATGTGTGTGTGTTCTTCGCGTGAGATCCCGTGATCTGCAGGTCAGAGCATCGTCACCTTTCTTTGTTGCATGACTTATGCTGGTGTCGTCGTATTTGATGCTGGTGTTGCACACGAGTCTCCGGAGCTGGAAGCCGTCGCTGCTAGCCCCGCCGGACTATGTTTGGACTTTCCTGTAGCTGGCTGGAGGAGACCAAAGAATGTGGAGGGAATCTAAACACACTCTTACTTGTTTACTGGGTTTAAGCAAATAAGTCGGGACTCTGACCTTTTGTTTACAGGCCACAGGGGTTAACGGGTAGAAGTGCCAAAGGTGTGTGAGTGAGTGAATGTTGGTGAGTGTGCGCGCTGTCCTTCTCTATAACACCATCCTCGTCAGTGCTTCCTTTCTGTGTGTGTGTGTGTGTGTGTGTGTGTGTGTGTGTGTGTGTGTGTGTGTGTGTGTGTGTGTGTGTGTGTGTTCACTCACCAAATCACAGGGAACTGTTATAGGGAGGAAATACCAACTTGGTTCTATCCAAATGTTTACAACTTTTGGTATTTTCTTCCGTTCTTTTAAAAATGTCCCCCCCCCCATATAGTTGTTTATAGATACATATTTATGCAAAACAAATAGCGTGTTAAACTTTTACTCTTACTCCGGGAGTTTTCACCTGAAATCACGGTTTCGTATTTCCACTTCTCTCACACACCTGGTTCAGGCCCTGTTGGACCGGGCGAGTACTGCAGCCACAAACACTAAACGTCTTTAAATCATCTGGAGGGAGGTCGCTGCTCTCCTGACTTTAGGTCAAACTGGACCTTTAATGCTGATCTTGGAGACTCTTGTGCACGTCCGTTGTGCGCAGCTCGTGCTCGCAGCAGCAGCGCATGCGCGCGTGTGGGGGGGGGGGGGGGGGGGGGACGACGTCGTTTCTCGGCATTACTTCATATCGGCTTTAATTTAAACCTTAATTATCGCAGTAAGTCCGGAGAGACTACTGTGTGCACACGCTGCCGAGTCCCGATCGCGTACGGTTATGTTAATGAGTCCTTAATTAGCTTAATTAGGTGTCTGCGTTTGGTAAGTGGCCCGTTAGAGTCGCCATGGAGCTCCACTGAGGACGCTTTACAGAAAACCAATAACTTCTGCACAGAGCAGCACACATTTACTCCCAATTACTGTACTATCAAACCAGATGTCCTTACGCAGGATACTGGAAGATGTTAGAACAAAATCAAAAAATATATGACTGTATTTTGTATTATTTTGATACGTGGGATGTTATCTGCCAAAGTGTAATAACTATATTTTTAATGCATTACAAAGAATATTAAATCCGGACGGACTTGTATTTTAAAGTTTTCCCTTATGTAGCTGTATAATCTGTTGTTTTTGCAGGGCAGCGTTTTCAAATCGGGTTTGTATCTGTGATTGGTTTCAGAGGTTTTGAAATCTTACAGAAATCTCCGCTCTGTTAATGTTGGCAATATGTTTCTCACTGTTACATTGTATAGCAATCAAATGACATGTTTTCATCTTAAATAAATAGAAAAACGAAGGTAATGATGTCCAGTGGTCTAATCAATTCGGTTATCGGATTGGGATTATTATTTTCAAACTTTCAACCCGATTATTTATAGTATACTCGAACTTCACACACAGCGCGAGACGGTTTAAGATTATTTCACGTTTCAATATTGCAAGATTGCAAATGCATCAACTACAAACACTCGAGCCTACATTCAACCCTGTTTGCAGAATATTCCTAACTCTTATTATTTAATACTTCACGACCAATGAATAAATAAGAGGAAACAACAATCACAGCAATGCACACCAGGTATTTAGTTATTGTTCATGTTTGTTTATTGACATTTGGTCCAAAAAGAAGAATGAAAGCCCTCCATAGCCCAGAGGTGCTCCCTGCTGCCATATTGGATGTCCCAGTGATATGAGCTGTGACTATTGTGTGTGTGTGCGGATCTCCAGTGTCATCTCCACCCTGCAGAAGGCGTGTCGCTCCACCCGTCGCCTGCGGTGAGCGCCGCTTTGTGCCCCCCCTACAAACCCAGTACAGCTTCACTAGGGTCATGGCGGCGGCACCAGTCAAGCAGCGGACCGGCGGAACCCGAGCGCAGCTCCCGCCCTGCTACTACGAGGGCTATCTGGAAAAACGAGGATCTAAAGAAAAGGTACCGGGTACCGTGGTGGGTTTACTGGTGTCGGATCGCGTGTGGGAGCACGAACACCGGCGTGTGGGCCGAACGGCGTGTGTATTGTGTGGATGGGCGAGGCCGGGGGGGATGACAGTTGTCACATCGCCTGCTCGGGTGTGCGATGCTGGCCGATCGGAACGTGCAGCTGCGGTAAAGATCAACCGATCCCACCGAAAACTTAAATCGTTGTTCTCATTCAAGTTAAATGGTGTGTTACGCTGCGAAACGGACCGACTGACAGTTCCTTCGGCTGTTTTATATCCTTCATCTTGTCTGTGTGCACAATATTTCTGGCAGTGGCGACAGTTACATGGACACACCTTATTGCGGATCATACTAGACATATTTAACCCTGATGGTAAATAAGTCTTAATATGCAGTTAATTTCCATAGTCGGCGTATAAACCGCATTGGTTTTGCGCAAATTATGCATGAACAATCTAGCAGCGTAATGTATCCTGTCCATTATGAAGGATCTGTGATCGTTTCAGTATAATAAACCCAGCTGCAAAGTGACAGGTTTGTTTACGACTTTTCCGTTTTTGACGAATGCGCTGCTGCCTTTCTCGCTTTCTTCGCTCGTTTTACGCAGAAATTTAGTTTCGAAATAGTTTTTGGATTTATGAGCGTACACGGCGCAGATAACAGCACGTAGGATCATACGAGTTATGATTAAACATGAAAGACTTCAAGCATCCACCGCATCCTAAATAAAATGTAACCGGGGATGCGAGACAAAGAACCAGACGGGGAATAAATGGACGTAAAATTCATATTCCTGCGGGACGAGAGGTTCAGGTGCAGGAGGTCTGCGCGCGCGTATGTGTTCACGTGCAGGGGCGGGGAGGGCGGCTCGAGGTCTGATTAGGGACAGCTGCGCTTCGAGACCGCGCGCGAGCGGGTGCCCTTGGGGGCTCGCGAGCTGCTGATTTGGTGACGCGTGTCCGTTGAGAATTAGGGGAGAGAAAGTGGGCGCGTGACGTATGCAGATATACCCCCCGTTTGCATCACGATCAGATTAGCGCGTGCGTCTGTGTGCAGCCTGAAAGATGACGAGACAAGATGACGGAGGCTCGTGGATATGAAGGGGTTGTGCTGTACTATATGCACTGGGTGTGCACATGATTCAATTGACTGTGTGAATGTGATGTTTAACTTTTCACTTGGGCAAATACTATTAGCGTCCGTGACTGTCTTTATGGTCTTTGATTTATGGGGTAACTTTTGTCACCACGACAAATTTTCCCGTGGAACTGATGAAGTACTCTTAGTCTTAATTGGATTTGATCTTTTTATAGTGGCCGAGGCTTCTGACTTCAGAAAAGAGAGAGAATATATATATATATTCTATATATGCATATAATTTAATATTATATTAAATTATATGCATAATTTATTATGCTAATTAAGAATGAGATTAAAGGTTTTGCCAACTTTTACATATGTAAAATGTCTCTTATATCCTTACTGTTAATGTCAAAAGGAAATGACCTAGTTTTTTTATTTTTGCTAAACAGTCATAAGGTGACCGAGGTGATTTCTCGGTCTTACACAGACATCCCTAAACTGATGTGATTTCTCCGTCTTACACAGGTGTCCCGACGTCTGTGGACATGCTTGTGTGGCAACACATTATTTTTCTTCAACAATACGAAGGACTCGCATGTAAGCATCACAGAAGACCTCACCAAAGTTCTCGTAAAAGCTCTGTGGTACCTGTAGATCACGAGGAGGTGATCGAGCCCCGGGCCGAGTTGTCTGATTTTTGTTTGACCGTGTGGGAGTTCCTTGTGTGAGGTCATCCGTGATATGAGCTCCGCCTCCTTCTGACTGCGTGCTCTCCGGGAGCGTGTGTGCGTGTTCACGCGTGTGCTTTCTTCTCCCCGTGCAGTACGTGGAGAAGCTGGACCTGAGCGGCTTCGTGTCCCTGATCGACGACTGCGGCCGCGACCGGAACCTGGAGGCGGCCAGACTGAACCTGCGGATGAAGGACGGCGAGATCAAACTCACCGTGAGGCTCCCTCCCTGTTCCTCATAACCAGCCTGGCAAACTCTGCTGAAATCACTGTGACCAGTGATCATGTTGGAGCCAGGAGATCCAGCCGGCCTCTAAAAACCAGCTTCCATCTAACTAACATGCCTTCACATGTTTATTCCCCCCTTACCTTTCCCTCTCTGTTCAAGACAGACCTGGCCATAAAATCACAGAATAAACAAGTTCCTCTCAAAGTCCAGAGGGTAATATGATTCGTTCCCATTCAGCCAGTGCTCAGCCTGCCCCTGTGTCTGGAACAGGGACGTCATCAGGGATCATGTGACATTTTGGGAACAGACACTGAATTCAAGCTTTGTCTTATTTGCTGGCTTGTGAAATGGGAGTCACACGATTGCTGGCAATAAACTGCGCTGGACGTCTCTTTCGTCAAGGTGGCTCAGTCACGTGGCTACTAGGGGATGTTTCGGGTTAATGTTGGCTGAATGTTGTGATTTGGAGACAGCAGGTCTTACTACAACGGTGGCCTGAATCTCTCTCTCTCTCTCCCTCCCTTCCTCCCTCTCCCTCCCTCCCTCCCTCCCTCCCTCCCTCTCTCCCCCTCCCTCCCTCTCTCCCTCCCTCCCTCCCTCAGGCCCCTAACCTGGAGGCACGGGAGCTATGGAAAGGCTTCATCTACTCTGTAGTTGATGTGAGTGCACCATTCAATTGCTGCAGTATGCCATCTTTGACCTCTGACCTATATTCGTCTATTCCATTATTAAAAGTCTTTTCCTTATTCCTTATTGTTTTAGTCAAGGCAAACTTTTTTTTAGTCATTGCTCACGAGTGCCAAAGTGTGACGTTTTTCATATATTGCTGTTTTATCGGTGCCTGTGGGCGCTCGGCAGGTCTGAAATGGCACTGTATCAGGCACTGCGGGCATGCGAATGTGCCCAGTTTCACACTCAAGGGCCTAATTCCACTAGCAGAGAGGCCCATTCACCCGCACAGCATCGTGCGTAAGACACACACAAATCAAAAGAAGCGCTGGTGGTGAGTGGTGGTTCTGTCTGTTTGGGGCCAGACCAAGACCAGGCCTTGCATGGTGAGGTCTTGGTCCTCCGCTGATGTCATTCTTCTGCGTGGGGATGTGGGTTCGTCCCCATCCTCATTCTGCAGATTTTTAGTATGTACTCGTTTGGAATTTACCGATCTTTTTGAAATTGTGTGTTAAAGGACTTTGACTTTGTTTTATTGCTATCTCTCCCGCCATAAAAATAAAAAACGGCTTAGCAATTATGTTGAAAGTATTTTTTTATGATTTAACTGCTGTGGAAATGTGATGCAGCTCATATGTATGCGGAAGCAATATAATTTTTGCTGGCTTTGTTTAGAAATAAAACAATGGCTATAAAGTTAACATGCAAAATGTCTAGTCTGCTCCTGGGAGAGGTGGCCGGGGTTTGTGAGGGAGCGAGTGTGTGTGTGTGTGTGTGTGTGTGTGTGTGTGTGTGGTTGCGGAGAGTCTATAAGCAGAGAGTCTATAAATCATATAAGCAACAGTAGCGAGCTAAACGCAAAACAATTAATGCAAAACATCAGTCCCTCTCGTAGCGGAGAAATAGAGTTACGTGAGTGGCTGCAGTGACTCCGACGTAAAATGCGCTGGATTACAGAACCCGTCATCTTAATCCAAGGGGCAAGTAAACTGGACCGGGGCATGGGGTTAATAATTGAGTGATCGGGATGGGGCAGATACGGCGTGTGTGTGTGTGTGTGTGTGTGTGTGTGTGTGTGTGTTCTGCTCCCTTCTTTATGCCGACCACTTGCTCAAGTGGTGATTGTAAAAGTTTTCTCGTAGTTCTTGACTCTGAGTTCACCTTGGTCTCCCGTCGACTTTGTTACCGTCGTCGTGTTCTTGGTTTGTGTACAAGCGGTTGTCGTGGGTGTTTCTGGGGGATTTGTTGTGCTTTTCTGCCTCTTGATCGCGTGGTTTCCTGGCACCAGCGCTCCCTTTATCCTCAGAACGAGAGGAACGGCGCAGCGCGTCCGTATGTGAGCGGCGCACAGTCGAACCCGAGAACTGCTGTTGGTTCGGTCTCGAGCAGCAGTGCGGCGCTGGCCCAGACCCAGCCGAGCAAACAGCTGCTGTACAATTACTCTCAGTTTGCTAAAACGGAAAACATGCATAAGAACTGTAATTATGCACACAGTTTGTGATTATGTACCGTCTCGCCGAATTACATCTGGCTGTTGGCACACTCACCCCGAGCTCTTGGTTTAATTCTACACTACAGAAGACGGAACGTGCAAAAATTGTGGCACCGTTCAAATATTTACACAGAATGTGGTGTGGTTCTTCACGTTGGTGAATGGCTGAATAATTTAAAACCAAATAACATGTAAGCTCCGAACGATGGAGTGGGTGTGTGAGCTGGGTGTGGTGGGTGTAGTCGTGTGGGTGTAGTAAGCGTGCTCTGGGTGTGGTCCGCAGCTGACGGTGCCCACCACGCTGACGCTGCTGCCGGGGCAGGTGCAGGTGCTGAAGGAGGTGGTGGAGAAGGAGAGATACCGGAGGAGGGCCGCGCGCTCCCTGGCCCGGGCCCCCGCCTCCCCGCTCTCTGTCCCGCTGGTGGGGGAGATCCCTGCGTGAGTACGCACAGGGGGGAGGGTGTGTGTGTGTGTGTGTGTGTGTGTGTGTGTGTGTGTGTGTGTGTGTGTGTGTGTGTGTGTGTGTGTGTGTGTGTGTGTCATTTGCATATTTATAACAAAACAAACGAGGAATCTTTATCTCCATCTTGTTAATTTTTGGCAGAATCCAACAGAAACTAAATAATATTTGAAATGAACTCTACATATGACTAGTAAACATTACTAGTAAAGCGTTAGTAATGGAGTAGTAGTATTTATCTGCTGTGTAGCGATTCCAGGTTCCTGTTAATCTTATGAAGTCTCTTTAGAGTCACATGTTTGAGGAACTGACTCTACATATATGTAGATATCAGCAACAGCAGATAAACATCAGTGATGTTTGACTGTTTCAGCTGCTTCAGGCCCGTGTCCCGCACGGAGGCCGAGGTCCTGCTGGAGAGACACCCTGACTGCGGGAACATGCTCCTAAGACCAGGACGGGACGGCAGCTCCCTCGCCGTAACCACACGACAAGACCTCAACGGGTACGCCACACACACCCAGCGTTCTCACCTCCTCCTTATTTCACCTCTCTCTCTCTCTCTCTCTCTCTCTCTCTCTCTCTCTCTCTCTCTCTCTCTCTCTCTCACTCACTCACTCACTCACTCACTCACTCACTCACTCACTCACTCACTCACTCACTCACTCACTCACTCACTCACTCACTCTCTCTCTCTCTCTCTCTCTCTCTCACTCTCTCTCACTCTCTTTCTCTTTTCCTTGCTGTCTTTGGCACCTTTTCAGCACTGTCTGCATGTTTCTCTGCCCCTTACTGATGGTCACAACTTCACTCGTTCACTCGCCCTCCCTCCCTCCCTCCCTCCCTCCCTCTCTCTCTCCCTCCGTCCCTCCCTCACTCACTCACCCTCGCTCTCCTGTTGTCCACTCCCGAACATCTCGTCTCCTTCTGCCCCAACTGCTCCACCAGCTCGGTCTTCAGGCACTACCGGGTGACACAGAAGCCGCAGGGTGGATACATCATCGATGTGGAGAACCCCGTACGTACGGTTCCGTCTTTCCTAAACAAACAGATGCGACGTGACTGCGTTATTGGGGGGGAAAGATGGGAAGGGCTGCTGACCTCCACCTGTCTCCCACCTGTCCCCCCACCTGTCCCCCCACCTGTCCCTCCACCTGTCCCTCCACCTGTCCCTCCACCTGTCCCTCCACCTGTCCTCCTACCTGTCCTCCTACCTGTCCCCCCACCTGTCCTCCCACCTGTCCTCCCACCTGTCCTCCACCTGTCCCCCCACCTGTCCTCCTACCTGTCCTCCTACCTGTCCCCCCACCTGTCCCTCCACCTGTCCCTCCACCTGTCCCCTCACCTGTCCCTCCACCTGTCCCCCCACCTGTCCCTCCACCTGTCCCTCCACCTGTCCCCCCACCTGTCCCCCCACCTGTCCCTTCACCTGTCCCTTCACCTGTCCCCCCACCTGTCCCTTCACCTGTCCCCCCACCTGTCCCCCCACCTGTCCCTTCACCTGTCCCTCCACCTGTCCCTCCACCTGTCCCTCCACCTGTCCCCCCACCTGTCCCCCCACCTGTCCCCCCACCTGTCCCTTCACCTGTCCCTTCACCTGTCCCTTCACCTGTCCCCCCACCTGTCCCCCACCTGTCCCTCTACCTGTCCTCCCACCTGTCCCTCTACCTGTCCTCCCACCTGTCCCTCTACCTGTCCCCCCACCTGTCTCCCACCTGTCCCTCTACCTGTCCCTCTACCTGTCTCCCACCTGTCCCTCTACCTGTCCCTTCACCTGTCCTCCCACCTGTCCTTCCACCTGCCCTCCACCTGTCCCCCACCTGTCCCCCTACCTGTCCCCCTACCTGTCCCCCCACCTGTCCCTTCACCTGTCCTCCCACCTGTCCCCCCACCTGTCCCCCCACCTGTCCCCGCACCTGTCTCCCACCTGTCCCCCCACCTGTCCCCCCACCTGTCCTCCCACCTGTCCCTCTACCTGTCCCCTCACCTGTCCCCTCACCTGTCTCCCACCTGTCTCCCACCTGTCCTCCACCTGTCCCCCTACCTGTCCCTTCACCTGTCCCTCTACCTGTCCCCCCACCTGTCCCTCGGCAGATACCGTGCGCCACTCTCTATGATGTCATCAATGCTCTGGTGGAGAAGACTGCAGGAACGCTCCAACCTTTTCTACTGGAGGAGCCGTACGAGGAGAATATCAGTATGACACACACACACACACACACAGACACACAGACACACGGGGCAAAAACTGTACAAACAGAATGTTATTACACCACACCAACCTGCTGGAGCCAAAGATTTACTCGCCCCACACACACACCTCCACCAACAAACAACACACGCAGTGTAAGAGATATAGGACAGAATAACACCTGTCTTACACACACATGTCCCTATACACACATCACAAAGTGCCTGTAGATTTGTGTGTGTAGATTGTGCTGATAGATTCCTCGCTGTGATTCTCGTGTGCTGACCTTTGTCCACGTTGCTCCCTAAGCGTACATCTCCTCCAACGATGAGAATGGAGAACGAACTCTTCACTGCACGTCAATGCCCACTTTCTCCCGAGCACCCACGCTGCCCCCTAAAGGTAAGAAGCTGTAAGCACACCTAGGGTGAAAATTGAGGACTACTGGCAGATTTAAACGCTAGTTTTGATAGATGATACAAGAGTTTGAATATACTTGCCCTTATGTTAAATAATGTTCTGTGTGTGTGTGTGTGTGGGTGTGTGTGTGTGTCTGGTGAGCAGGGTCAGATAAATGGACGTTGAGAGCACAGTCTAAATCCCCAAGTCCCTCACACAGGTCGTTAAGCCCTCCAGGGTCCCCGTCTAGTCCAATGAGACGACTCGTCTTGTCTCCCTCGCCGCTGTCACAGAGTGAGTTACACTCTCTCTCTCACACACACACACACACACACACACACACTAAGCCCCTGACTTAAAGTAATTACACCAATAGTTGTTTTTTTATTTTTTTATACTGATCATTTCAGTTTTCAGTGTTCAGGCAGGAACATGGAGTCTGGATGGCTGGTAACTAGTAGGACCTCATTTAGCAACAATGACCTTTACAAGGTCTTGGAGCTGCCTTGAAACAACGGTAGTGAGGGCTGGATCAACCTTCCCTACCAGATCAGTGATACTTCTGGTGTTCCATGTGTGAACACCACCAGATATGCGTCTGGAAACACTCCTGATTCAGCTTTGGTCCTGATCCGAGTGCCAGCTCTCTGAGGCCTGCAGGATACGAGGCCCAAGCCAAGATGGTCCCTCCATCTTGCTTCACGGGTGGAGCGAGTTTTCATCCATCCTTGGATGGGTGCTGTTTTCCTTCTGTCTAACTGTAGAATTGCATATGTCTGCCAAAGCATTAAACATTTATTTTCACAAGACTTGGAACTGTGAAACAAAAGTGATCGACCTTGAGACGTGGAGTGCTGTGTTTTTGTTCATTCGGGTTTTTTGGAAGCAGGGGTTTTCTCCATTGGCTCAAGTGAATTTCCTCTATTCGGTTTGTCTTAGTTTATCTAGAACCCTATTCCAGCTTTGTGCATCTCTAGGGCTGGGCCGATGTTTCTTCACGCCTGTACGATTCTAACACAAACAGCCCCAGCTCTAGAACAACTCCCATCAGCCAATAACCAGTCCCTCCAAATCTGTTCTATAGGACTCATAAGAGTAATTAATACAGAAATCCCAGCGTTTTCTGTCCCATGGTCGGCAACATCTGCCTTTGTTGCCAGAACTAGAGACATGAGTGAATCCGTCTGTAGTGGCGTGTTGCTTTATTAGAAAATCAGATGTTTGACGGCAAAGCTGAGGCGTGTGGGGTGAATCCGAAGACGAGAACAACTCGGGGAGGAGAGAGGGCACCTGATCTACACAACAAACCAAATCCAGCTTCCAAACGTCTGAACTGAAACTCTGCACTTTTTCATCCCGGAGAGGAAAAATTCTTCCCCCAGTGCTGTAAATGTCGCACCCTTCCAGTCCCACAGCGTTTGGCACTACGAAACCGGTCGTGTCCTCTCTGACTAACAGATGGGCACAGCACAAAATGATCAATTAGACATTCTAAACTAGTATTAATTTAGTCACAAAACTTGGACACCTCAAGTCACGAGTGGTTCATGGGCGCATGCACACACACACACACACACACACACACACACACATGCTTTTTGTTCTCTATCTCTCTCCCTCTCTCCATCTCTCTCTCCTCTCCCTCCCTTCTCTCCATCTCTCTCTATCTCTCTCTCTTCTCTATCTTTCTCTCTCTTTTTCGCTCTGTCACTCATTTGTCTCTTTTCTGTTTCAGCAGCATTCACCGAAGAGCTGAAACAGAAGTTGGAGAAGAGACGCACCAGTCAGGAGTGACTCCGCCTCTCTCCTCGGCCAACCAGAAGCACAGTCCCGCCCCCTCGCTGTCGAATTCAGCCAGTGCCTTGTGACGTGGTCACCGGACCCCGTTGCCTGGGGACAGTTGCCGCTTGCCCACGTCTCGTTTCCATGGCGCATCTTTAACGAGCTCGGCGCAAGAATCCAGTGAAGTGTTTCTCCTCAGGATGCGAAACCTTCACCAGGAGGGTGAAGATCAGCTGCTGAACCATAAAATGGACACATTCCTGAGCCAATAATGGGTGCTTCACCTGACTCCAGGAGCTCATTTATCCCCATGGGTTCTGCTCAGACTTTATACAGAAGGTGGGACCAAGCAACAAGAACCAAGCACAGCAGACCAGCCTCAGACAGACCAGCCACACAGACAGACCAGCCACACAGACAGACCAGCCACACAGACAGACCAGCCACACAGACAGACCAGCCGCACAAACAAACCAGCCACACAAGCAGACCAGCTGCACCACAGAAGGTCACTGCTGGTTTCACTGAACCCCTGTTTTTGAGCTTATGAACATTTAATGTCTCTTCCGACACTGACAACTGCTGTATGTGTTCCATAGAACGTGTGATGTCTGTTCCGTGGTTCCATGAGTGTCGTGTAGACGTCAGAGTTCTAAAACCAACCGTTACATTTTTGAATTTGTTTGATGCCTTCTGAAAATTCACAAACTCTAGCGTCCGAAATGCTCTAAAAGCTCTTCTAACGTCATATCGAAACGATACCAATGAAGAAGGATGGTGAGATTTTGCTGAGGTTTGTGGGTCATAATGTTGAGAAAAGTGTATATATTGTTTTCTGTAGTGAGATGTTTGTGATTGCTAAACTGTGGTTGTCATTCCTGGGTTGTGTAATAGAAGTGCACGGTGCTACTGTAGGTATCTGAGTTCATATGGGTATCACTGTTGACCTTTTGCTGTATTTATTTGAATTAAAAGGAAGATCTTTTTAATCCGTTTGCCGTGTCATATATAGAGGTTGACATGTCCCTAAAGCATTTTTGTATTCACTTTAACAAGCTAATAGAACATCAAAGTATATCCCGTACGGTTTATAAAGAAACTACGTTCTGAATTGAGAGGGTATTCGGTAAAGTTACCGTAACCCTCTCGTTATTTTCCACCTGTTTTGAATAACTGCAGCCACTAGATGGAGCCAGAGTCCTCTATTAAGAGGGAGCGAGAGGCAGATTTGTTTAAGGTTCATGTTTTGTAACACATACTTCTCATAGCAATTGTCCAAAGAACTGCGATTTCCCAACGCACGCGTGTCAGAACCGAGGTATGAGGAATGTTTCTACAGGCCCCAGTCTTGGGTGATGTGATAACATCGAACACCTTTCAGCACTGCCGGGCAGATTTTTGTCCTACAAGCGTGAACTAGACATGCTGTGAGACACGAGTGAAGGTTGTGAGTGAAACACCTGAAGTATGTCGTCAGGTCTGAACCTCGAGCTTTGTTTGGTTCAGCACTGGGAAAATTACTCTGTTTTGGAAGACAGAAAAATGCCCCCAACAGCCTCTAAACTCAGCGTGTCCGGACTTGCTACATGTGTGTGGCTAGGCAGCCCCATTCCCATCATTTGTAACTACTGTCTTCCTGAATACAATGTAGATAACTAAGAACTATGAAGGACTCGGTGCCCATGGCGAATACTCTGGCCTGTAAGACGGTATTCCTTCTCCCTGTGGAAGTTGAGTCACCTTCCCAGAGAAGACAGAAGTGCACTTTAAACAGGAAGACAACTTATGACCCCCCCGCAGAGACACACACACACACACACACACACACACACACACACTCCTCTCCCTCCCTCCCTCCCACTTACAATGACGCGTGCTTGTGTGTGTGTGTGTGTGTGTGAGCGCGGCCAGCCTGTTGTGGCGTGCTCTTTCTCCCCGGTCTCACAGGCTGTGGAATCTTTCCCCGGCTCATTCATTCCTCACCGCAGGGCCCGAGCAGTTTGACTTTCACAACAACAATGCGCCGGACCCCGTGAGCGCCATAGACGCCGTCCAGGAGCAGAGACAGCGGACCATCTCCTCGGCTCGGCTGTGCCCGGCCCCTCCTTCACACACATAAAGGTCTGCTTGTTTTGCATAGAGATGGTTAGAGGAGAGGGTGTGTGTGTGGGGGGGGTGGTGTGTGTGTATATGTGTGTGTGAGTGAGAGAGTACAAAGTCAAGTGTAGAAGTGTTTCAGCCACAAGGACACAGGAGCAGATTGGCTTCCAAGGTAAGTTTCTTATCTGGGTTGTCACCCAACTGAGTATCAGAGAGGACTAGAATCAGACTAGATCTAACGAACTGGACGGGTTTAGGCAAGATTTGCATTTGAGTTGCGCTGTTTTTTCCTGAATTTGCTGAGCGTGTTTCCTGTTTCAGACATCTCAATAGCAATGCAACCTTAACAGAAACGTACACCCATGTCCTGTCTTACTTTTGTGTAGTGTATTTCCTCAGGATTTCCTCTTGTTTGTGGCATCTGGATTTTTAAGGATAAAAAAAGTACATTAAAGTTTTACCTTAATGGGAGTCCAAGTAACAGTACTACAGCGTGGCCACGTCGAAATCTGTCTGTCTGTCTCCGTCTGTCTTTCTCACGCCCTGTCTCCTTTGCCTGTGCACACGCGTGTATGTGCGTGAGCCCTGCGTGTGCCTGGGAGGGGTCTCGTCTCGTCTCAAGTGCTTTACTCCTCGGGCCAGGTGCGAGTCAGCTCAGGCACTCATGCACGGGTCTGGCGGAGCGGTTTTGACCCCGTTGCTGCGAACCACACCCGCCCTGTGACTACCTCGTGATAAGGGCACTTACAGCAAACAAAGTTACAGTGCTTTGATTTCGAATCGCTGCTTGGGCAGTGTTACAGCTGGCCCACCCTGTCAGTTTATTTCACGTGTGTCTTTAAGCTTGAAGCCTATGCCGTCACATTCTTAAACCCCTTCACCCCCAGGGTTAGTCCGCATTTTTCTTCTCTTCCTGCTGCCTGCATGCATGACCAATCAAGGTGCCCGGCCGGGTCGGTAGCTGACCCAGCCTGCGTGTTCTCAACTTGCACGACTTGTGCAACGTACGCTTTGCAAAACACGTAACGGCAGGGTTCACGTGTAGCCCCCTGTGACGCGGGAGGGGCACGGGACCCGTCTCGGCCGTCCAGGTACGTGTCACGCGAGCTCTGACACTCGACGTTCAACGAGCACCGTATCCTTTAGGCGACTTCTGCATCATCTCCCATGTCTGAAATGCTGAGTACCTCGCAGGAGCTTAGTTCTGCAAAGTTCTGCAAGGTTCTGTAAAGTTCTGTAAAGTTACATCATCAGGGCCCATACTGCACTTGACTGCAGCGATGAAAGCATCGCATTTTTCAGTGTGCAAGATGTTGCTCCAGCACTGGAAACAGGCTTTTCGCCTGTGTTGTCACTGCACACAGCGCTGGGCCACACAAACACTGCTGTAAATGTTTGTGTGTGGTCTAATTCTTTGTGTAATCGCCACCCCTATAAACCCCGTTCATTCACATATGTTTTCAAAATACTCGGCCGTAATTTGTGTTGATGTCATGTTATGTACGAATCGGTGGGTGTTATCCATTTTGTGATAGTAGCACAGTGACTGCAGGTTTTGAATATGTCGGTTATGTCTCCAAAGTTTTAGGTTGTTTGTGTGGGAGCAGGTCGAAATGGGGAACGGGTTTCCTGTAAGGGAAACTGTACGTTGATGTTGGCCAGGGAGGTTAAGTGTTTCAGGAAATGAATCTTAATGGCCGAGAGTCACAACAATATCGCGGGGCGCTGCCATTGGCTGGCTTAGACGCGGGAGGTTAGTGCTGGAACAAACTCCACACGGTGCGATGTTGGACAGACTCAATATGGCGGAGATGGCGTGTGATCTCTCTGTCAGTGCTATAGTGATGCCCACCACCAGTGGACACAAACGGGAAGGCTCGCGTGACACTGACCTTTTCACCTTTGACCTTTGGGTTCCTCCTTGGGTTTTTGCGTTTGTTAGGACTTCCTTCTTCCGATGCCATTACACAACACCTGAACACACCGACCGTACAGTATTACAGTGGCGGCGAGGTCACTTCCTGTGCACAGGTCCGACCCACTCGATCCGTTTACAAATCGCGGTTTGCCGTTGAGCAGCTGCTGCGGTGCGTTTAAACGTCTCCATGGAGACGTCAGCACACCAGTGGGAGTGATGATGTGTGTGTCTCACACACCAGTGGGAGTGATGATGTGTGTATCTCACACACCAGTGGGAGTGATGATGTGCGTATCTCACACACCAGCGGGAGTGATGATGTGTGTGTCTCACACACCAGCGGGAGTGATGATGTGCGTGTCTCACACACCAGCGGGAGTGATGATGTGTGTGTCTCACACACCAGTGGGAGTGATGATGTGTGTGTCTCCCACACCAGCGGGAGTGATGATGTGTGTGTCTCACACACCAGCGGGAGTGATGATGTGTGTGTCTCGCACACCAGAGGGAGTGATGATGTGTGTGTCTCGCACACCAGAGGGAGTGATGATGTGTGTGTCTCGCACACCAGAGGGAGTGATGATGTGTGTGTCTCGCACACCAGCCGGAGTGATGATGTGTGTGTCTCGCACACCAGCCGGAGTGATGATGTGTGTGTCTCGCACACCAGCCGGAGTGATGATGTGTGTGTCTCGCACAGCCTAAACATGTGAACCTGTAACAGCCTGAGGGACAAGCGTCACCGTGGGCAGCGGGGCGTGGCAGCAAGGCGTGGCAGCGGGGAGTGGCAGTGGGGCGTGGCAGCGGGGCGTGGCACAGAGCGAGTCTTTTGGTCGTGATCTCTGGCTTTTGTTTCTCCTCGTAACATCCGCCCTGTGGAGGATCTCAGACGCCACATTTACATCACTAAAGCACTGACAGAATTACTGCCACCACCAACGCTGCCTTCACTGATTCTCTCTCCTCCCTACCTCACACACTCTCTCTCCTCCCTACCTCACACACTCTCTCTCCTCCCTACCTCACACACTCTCTCTCCTCCCTACCTCACACACTCTCTCTCCACCCTACCTCACACACTCTCTCTCCTCCCTACCTCACACACTCTCTCCTCCCTACCTCACACACTCTCTCCTCCCTACCTCACACACTCTCTCTCCTCCCTACCTCACACACTCTCTCTCCTCCCTACCTCACACACTCTCTCTCCTCCCTACCTCACACACTCTCTCTCTCTATTTCCTACCTCACTCTCTCTCTCCTCCCTACCTCACACACTCTCTCTCCTCCCTACCTCACACACTCTCTCTCTCTCTCTATTTCCTACCTCACTCTCTCTCTACTCCCTACCTCACACACTCTCTCTCCTCCCTACCTCACACACTCTCTCTCCTCCCTACCTCACACACTCTCTCTCCTCCCTACCTCACACACTCTCTCTCCTCCCTACCTCACACACTCTCTCTCCTCCCTACCTCACACACTCTCTCTCTCTCTATTTCCTACCTCACTCTCTCTCTACTCCCTACCTCACACACTCTCTCTCCTCCCTACCTCACACACTCTCTCTCCTCCCTACCTCACACACTCTCTCTCCTCCCTACCTCACACACTCTCTCTCTCTCTCTACTCCCTACCTCACACTTGCACTCTCCCTCTCTTTTCTCTACCTCACACACTTATGCTCTCCCTTTCTTCTCCCTTTTCCTCTATTCCTCTTCATCTCTCCATCCATGAGAGGGTTTATAAAGATGAACTGTGATGGAATTGAAGTCACTTTCACATTCTGTTGACTACTGACAATGTCTGGGTGTGTTTACAGTGTAGATAATAATCTGAATAGTCACCATTCTTATTCAGTGTTGTGGGTTCATACTCGGTACCACAAGACTTATCAGTTCTTTCTGCTTCCTGATATTTAAACACGTCATGACATTCCAAACACATCTCAAGTGACGAATTATCTGAGTCCACCTAGTTCCTTTCTCCCTTCTTTCTTGCTGACTCTCCATCTCTCCTCTTTCTCAACCACTTCTCCTCTTTGTCTCTCCCCATCTGCCCTCTCTTGCTCTCTTTCTCCTCTTTATATCTCCATGGTTCTCCTCTGTTTCTCCCCCCCCCCCCCCCCCCCCCCAGATGGCCTCACGCTGTTCCTGTTCCTTTGAAGAGGCAGCCCGTGCGGACAAAGCCGAGTCGTATATCTCCGGGCCGAGGTGCCCCTGACGGGAGAAGGAGAGGCCGCTCCGAGCAGCTGCACACACCAGGCGTCCGGCACAGACCCCGTCCCTCGCACCCAGCCCGTCCGGGACGCCGTCGGGAGTCCTCGCGCTGCGGCGTACACGGCGGGACCCCGGGGGACATGCTGTCTCTCCTGCTGCTGTGCGTGTGGGTCCCGGGCCTGCTGTCTGCCCCCGAGGACTGGCCCGCCCACAGCGAGCCACGGAAGAACTTCAGCCTCGGGGGTGAGTGAGCCCGCGCTATGTTCCGAATATGTTTTCGAGCATATTCGAGTGCGTTTGAGTGAGATTTGAGTGCACTCGTACTTCTGCTTGTACATCTGGGTAGCAGTCCAGTCTTGCTACGCCTTTAAATCCCATGTGCAACTTTGTCTGCTTGTTTTGTTTTTTAGTCACATGCTGGCTTGATAAATGTTGCATCACCGAGGCCCCCCCCCCCCTTCCACAAGTTTCCATTCCCACACTTGAGAGTAAAAGAGTGCTTTTCTGGCGTCGCTAGGTAACGGCGGGCGTGTGTTTCGAGAGCAGGGGGTGTGGAACTACTCCACCATGCTGCTGAGGGAAGATCTGGGTCTGCTCATCTTGGGAGCCAGGGAAGCTATCTTTGCCCTGGAGCTCTCCAACATCACCCACAAGAGAGCCATGGTCAGGAGAACACCTGCACCTTCAGCCTTTATTGTCCCCTGGCCCGATTTTAAATGCATTTGTTGCTCTGGTGCCTCTGTGGTTTTTGTTTACACTCTTGAATGAAACTCTGTTTCCCTTTTAGGTCAAGTGGCAAGTGACCGGTGAGATGCAAGAGAGATGTTCACGCAAAGGAAAGAATTTGGAGGTGATGTATCAGTTCTCCCGGCCCACAGGGGGGGCGTTTGTTCTGAGCTGGGACCCCGGGCTGCTGTGGCGTGAAGCCACCCTCCGCACGGTCTCCGTCTGCCCCAGAAGGCACAACCTCGTACACCAGGTCATTTGAGGCACTAAAGTCATGTGATCTGCTCCATCTCCATCAGATCGAGTGTCAGAACTACATCCGGATTCTCCACCGAATGAGAGACGGGAGGATGTATGTGTGTGGAACCAGTGCATTTAGTCCCACCTGTGACATCATGGTGAGTCAAGCCCGCCTGTGAATTACTGCAATAAAAACTTTATTGCTATGCTATTTTCCACATGTACACTCGCACATATATATTGATTTTGTTTGATTGTTGTGCTTACACATCACATATGCAGGATGTGACAATTGGTGAGTTGGAGCGGAACACAAACTATGAGTATAACAACTTTGATTAAGGACAAATCCGTCTTCAGGGCCACAGACCGTCCAGGGTCGTCTTACTGGGGAAACCAGAAACAGAAACGCTTAACAAACACAGGGGAGAGAGACACCAAACATAACTAAACAGACCAACACTAGAACTGTGAAATTAATGAACACCAGGAACTAACCCAGGGGGTGATGGGAAAAGGTTTTTAAAAATTAGGCAAAGAACAGATACACATGCGGGTCACTGGTTACAGAAACAGGAAAACAAGCTACTAGGAAACAGGGTAGAAGATACAAGAAGATACAAGAAACAAACTGAGAACATGAGACAGAACAGACTGAGAGAGAAAAAAAAACAAACCACAGGCCTGAGGAGGAACAGGTCACAAGAGACGGATGGACTGGTAGCATAAAGCTAAATACAGACAGACAGAAAATAGACAAGCGATGTGAAACAGGCTGAAGGGGAGATGTAAACACGGTACAGCCGAACGCAAATGAAAACACGGCAGGCGCACAGAGTACAGCAGGCAAAATTAAGGTGAACAGGAAATAGAATACAGGATGTAGACCGCGACAAAAGAAACACCGTACAAAACCGAATGTGGAACAGGTGACGCCATCACAGATGCAGAGATATTCATATATCTGATCACGGCAATGGAGAAGTACTGAGCCATAACGCAAAACGTGTTTGCTCTTAAATCCAGTAAAACACCTTTCACCCCTCACCTTTCACCTTCGAGTCCAACACCTTGCCTCTCCTGTGACCCGTGAGCAGGACATCCCACCTGTGACCTCTGCTGTGTGTTTTTTTCCTTCAGTCATATACAAACGACACGCTGACACTGGAAGACAAAAAGGAGGACGGGAAAGGAAAGTGTCCGTTTGATCCTTTCCAGAGATACGCCTCAGAACTCGTTGGCAAGTCATCTCTCTCTCTCTCTCTCTCTCTGTCACACACACACACACACACACCCTCTCTCACCCAATTCCCTCAAATTTCTGAGACATAACAGGTCATACACTTTCTTCACAAAACGTTAAGTACTTTTATGAGTTTTCAACTTTAGTACCATCCAGTGTAATATCAGCCATTGCAGATGTTAATTCTTCCATCATAAATAACACGACATTGGGATTAACACCGACAAAGCGGTTAATAGACGCACGAACAGTTGGTGTGCGATTGTGAATGAGATTTTCCGTGTTACAGACGGTGAACTATTCTCCGCAACTTCAATCAACTTCCTGGGCTCGGAACCGGTCATGATGCGTAGCTCCGCCGAAACGGTTCGCACGGAATTCAAGACCTCCTGGCTCAATGGTCAGATACGTACACACACACACACACACACACACACACATTTTGCCACTGTAAAGCGCGTGCACCTGTGTTTCCAACCGTTTGGGATATTTAAGGTGGACCTCCTGATTTGTACTGTTACCTCAGAGCCCAATTTCATTGGCATGGAGCACATAGCTGAGGGGGAAGAGAACCCAGAGGGGGACGATGACAAAATATACCTGTTCTTCGTCGAAACCGCGGTGGAGTACGACTTCTACAACAGGCTGGAGGTGTCGCGCGTTGCGCGCGTCTGCAAGGTACGCGCACGTTACGCGCCCGATACGCGTACGATACGCGTCCGTTACCGCACCAACATGTCGCTCCAAATCCCGTTAATTGCTTCGCTTTCACCTTCCCGCTCTTCCAGAGCGACATGGGCGGGCAGAGGACGTTACAGAGGAAGTGGACCTCGTTCGTAAAGGCTCGCTTGGACTGTCCCGTCCGTGACAGCAGCCTCCCGCTCATCATGCAGGACGTGTTCCGGTTCTGCCCCGGGAACTGGAGCACCTGCGTGTTTTACGCAGTCTTCACCCCTCAGTGAGTATCCACCCTGGGGAAGGAGGAGGTGGGGTGGTCCGGTGGACCGGTTTCGCCTGACCGGACCGAGGTGTTTGGTTTTTAGGGACACTTCGCACTACTCTGCGGTGTGCGCGTACAAGGTCACGGACATTGGGGAGGTTTTCTCACACGGCAAATTCAAGACGCCGGTGACTGTGGAAACGTCGTTTGTCAAGTGGGTGATGTACAGCGGCGACCTGCCCTTCCCTCGCCCGGGAGCTGTGAGACCAACCGCCCTTCTTTTATTCAGGAACAAGTTAAACATTGCACCAAGTTAGTTATTGCACCGAGTTAGCCATTCAAGCTAATCTTCAAACCCGATTTGTGTTTTCTGTTTTTGTTTCTCAATCTCTCTAGTGTATTAATAACGAAGCCAGAGATAAGGGGTTTCTTAAGTCTCTCGATCTCCCCGACAAAACCCTTCAGTTTATCAGAGACAGGCCGCTAATGGACCAGGCAGTCCTGCCAATCAACGAGCGCCCCCTGCTGGTTAAAAAAGGACCCGCGTTTACGCGTATAGTCGTGGCCAGGACAACCGCCTTGGACGGAAGCAGTCATGAAGTCATGTTCATCGGGACAGGTATTAATTACTCATAGATAACAGTACGAGTAATTTCTCATATCTTAGAGAAAAATTGAGATGTATATGTTTGTAACATATAATATGTAAGATGTTTGCAAACCAGTATGAGATCCTTGATGGTTTTGTGTGAAGATGAAAAAGATGATTTATGATCCTGTGTGTGTGTGTGTGACAGAAAGCGGGTCGATACTGAAGGCAGTGAACTACGACGGCGAGATGGTAATAATAGAGGAGATGCAGGTCTTTCAGCAGTCCGAGCCCGTGAAAATACTCCGCCTCTCCCTTACCGTGGTGAGTCTTCCTATGTGGGCCGTGCGATCGGATCCGTTTAGCGTTCGGGTTCTTTAGATCATCGTTTCAGATCCACTGGATCCAGTTCCACTCTCCACACCTGCGTTCTCAGGGTCTGCTGTACGCTGGGTCCGAAGTGGCGGCTGGGCAAGTGCCGCTGAGCTCGTGCCGTCTCTACCCGTCCTGTCTGGACTGCGTGCTGGCCAGAGACCCCTACTGTGGCTGGGACCTCGCTGCTAAGGAGTGCGTAGGCGTCAACAACGTTCGCCCAGACACGCACAGGTGAGGATGAGGAGACACTGGCGTCTCAAAAGACGGCTGTGAAGCATTTTCATTGGTCCATTGGGTGGTGTGGGTGGGATGTTGCAAACATTGAGCTTCCTCCAGTGAGAAAACAAACTGTTTGGACATTACGTTGGACCGTTTTTCCTATGTTCACAATTCTTTCTCTCTTACAGTCAGGTGGTTCAGAGCCTCATGGATGGCGACGCTAGCCGCTGCCCCCTAGTGGGTATGTTAAGAAATGAACTTTCAATGGATTATAAGAACCTTAGATGATTGATTCATTTCTGCTTAAATATTAAATACATGAGCCCAGGTGCTATACAAATAAAGATTATTATTATTACAGGTGGCGTTAAGGCCGTGAACGTCTCCTTCCTCCCGGGGTTCAGTATTAAACTGCAGTGCCAGCCAGGGTCCAACCTGGCCCAGGTGCAGTGGCACAGAGACGGACGCCCAGTGGTCAGCTCCGACACCCACCACATCCACCGCGACGGCCTGGTCATCCTCAACGCCTCGGCCTCGGCCGCCGGCCGCTACACCTGCGGCTGTGTGGAGTCCTCCCACGGCAGGGACTACGTTACCCAGAATATCACGTACGACCTGAGGCCAGGGTCCCGCTCCTTGGTGGAGACTTCGAGGTTGGAGCCCCGTATGCAGGGAGAACAGCACACCCTAGTGGTGCTGCAGGTGATGGTGGTCGTCCTGTCACTGACACTAGCAGGGCTAATGGTTTGGAATTTCTACAAAGGACACTTTCACTTAGCGGGACTCTGTCGACACGAACAGGGACAGTCGATCGTCCTCGATTCGGCACCCAGGGAGAGCAGCAACAGCAATAACAACCACAACAGAAGCTTTGAGCGCTCAAACGCAGAGGAGAAAGACGGTTTGAACAAGGCCCACACATAGACCAGACGTTCTGAGTGTGGCGTGGACTCCTCGGTTCAGTGTAAACACGCCCTGCACCATACATAACGTAGACCTAAATGGACAAGCATGATGGAGAAACGATAATATAAACTCTTTTATGTCAAATAAACACGTTTGGGACGGTTTGAAACTGTAAAATCGTTGGTACAGTGTTGGAGAGTCTGCGGTTTTATACTTCACTCCGGGTTTTTTCTCGGCCTGCTTCCGAGAGACCTTCATGTGTACCCGCAGTAACCATAGTGACAACATCCTTAAAGAGGCAAAAAAAAAAAGTAACTCAATGTACTGGAAAGGTTATAAACAGTGTATTGTTACTAATTCATAAACGTGAGCCAGGAACCAATGCCAAGTGGACAGATTGAGTGTGGGACGTCTGGGACATCCTGGTGTTCAAACCTGCTGAATCAGTGTACGCTCTTCAGTATCAATATACTGAACATTCATCAGGAACTCTTGGTTTAAACGAATCTGATGTCTGAATTAGGCTCATGAAACTGAAGTCGAGCCTCTGTGGTGTAACACGTTGCTCTAAACAGAGCACTCTAAACAGCTGCGTCCGGACCGCTGCCCGTGGCTTTGGAAGCGCGTGCCCTGTTCGGATCTGCGGTTGGAGGGCACGTCCGGGCCTGGATCAGGGTGACCCTGGCGGAACAGACGGCACCAACAACCCCGCCAGCTTCCAGCATTCCTGCCTTTCACCGACGTGACTTTAGTTACGCGGGCTCTAACCTTTTTAACATTCTAACTGTAAGGGTGCAATTGAACTTTTACGGAGCTTTTGTTTTGAAATCGCAAGAAACTGTGAACTTTTAACTTTGTAATTCTGCTGTTTTGTACAAACCTTGATCACAATCTACTTGTTCTGGTAAATAAATAAAAGCAAAAATCAGTACTTTTTCTTAACCAACTGGCAAACAAACACGGAGGCACAGATTAAGAAACGATATTTTAATTCTTTCAAAAGTGGAAAATGACAAGTTTTGGGAAAGAGTAACTGGATCAACTCAATATTACCAATATCTAAAACGTTAGCAGTTGCTAAGGGGGGGGCGTACAGTTCGTATACGGGGACAGGGTTGCTCCAGCAGAAACATACATCACTTGATTTGCAGCCACTGACAGTACGAGCTAATATTAATTTCTCTTCACCCCATTGAAATACATCATGTATGTGTGTGTGTTGCAAGAACTTCCGGGTCACTACCACAACTAATACATTATAACCATTACAGGCTTGGGGCGAGACAATCCCATCAGTTTTCTCGGTAACCTTTGAAACCAGGTTTCGAACAGACAACCCACACGCAGAAGATGCCCCGTGAAAGCCCGGCAGAGTTTCACCAGGGTCTTCTCTACCGCCTGTAGCGGTACCGCTTGAAGTGGAACCACAGTTGGAAAATGCCGTTGGCGAACTGGCAGCGGAAACCGTGGCGATGGGAGTACTCCCACTCGCGGTTGACGATCTTGAAGGCGATGTCCTCGTAGGGCGGCCCCGCGTGGAAACGCAGCACGCCGAAGTCCTTGTTGTCGGGGCTGGGTTCCAGGAAGTACTGCGGCGTGGAGCGCTTGTTGATCAGGTCCGGGTAGAAGATGTTGAACTTGTAGCCCTGCACGATCTTGGGCGGCGGGTTGTCGAAGTCGTAGTGGGTCTGGTTGTACTTGTTCCACTCGAAGCCCGTGTGCACGCGGTTGAAGAAGCGCGGCTTGCGGGGCCGGTACTTGTCCGCCCACAGGTACATCTTGCCGGTGAGCGGGAGCTCGACGCTGAACTGGGCCTCGTCGCTGCTCATGCCCTCTTTGGCCCGCCGCACAAACGCGTCCTCGGCGCTCTCGTTGGCGTCGCCTGGAGAACGAGGGAGGGAGGAGGGAGAAGGGACGGGGGGGGCAGAGACAACAGCATTTTCACACCAACATTAAGCGGAACAGTTACGCCAAAAAAAAAAAAAAAAAGAATATGAAATATGCGTGTGATGTACGTGTGGTTTGCGAGCTTGGCCACACCCACCCGTGACCTGCAGCTGTCGGCGGGCGAGGACGAGACGTTGCAGGTCCTCGTCGGCGTCCACCGTGTGCGTGTCCAGCGGCAGCTCGTTGGGCTGCAGCAGGGTGGGGCTGTAGCGGCCCGAGTCGTACTCGGTCATGCTCTGCTGGATCAGGTCCTCCTCGGTTAGCACCGCCTCCACGGCTCCGCCCTCCTCTCCTTCCTCTCCCTCCGCCCCGCCTCCCGCCGTCTCCTCGGACGCCCTGGGCGGACGGGACAGGCCCGCCGAGGGCCCCTCGTCTCCTCCGCTCGCCAAGCCGCCGCTTTGCTCCTCCTCCCCGTCTTTTGTCTCCGCCCCCTGGGCGGAGCGGGCGGCGGCTTCAGAGGGAGAGCTGGTGGACGGTCCTGCTTCCTGAGACCCAGACTCTGCCTCTTGTGTACTACAGGGGGGGAAATAGAAGAACTTTAGCCAAAGGAAAGCACACAGGGAGTAAACTCTGCCGTCATTAGGCAGGAAGGGACAGGGCAGTGTTAATTTCGTTGACGAATAATTTTCATCATAGTTTTCGTCAACGAACGAAAACGAGACGATAACTAAATAAAAACTATACGAAGGGATAAAAACGATGACTAAATTAATGGTCATTTTCGTCAACGAATAAAAACGAGACGAAAATATTGGCCAGCGACGACATTCAATCAGATCTAATTTAGCTTTTGAGAAAGGTCGGGATAAGTTAAGAAGAGATCCAACTGTAACTACTTTAGCGTACACAGAGAGGCGGGACAAACCGAGTAACTGTCCAATCAGAACCAGTAGCGAACCGTGACCTTTAAACCTGGGCCCGCTACCCCCCCCCCCTCCCCCCCCGAAATTTTTTTTTTCCTTTCTTAATAAACTAAATAAAGAAAAACTGAGACGACAGTACAGCTTTAAAAACGCAATAAACAATAATATCTGTACTAGATAACATCTTAAGCAAAATAAGTATCCAAACAAAATAAGGTTCACAGCTCCGTGGTTCTCGGAAGCGGAATACGTAAACAACGCGCACGAGGACGTCAAAGGGATGAATCGAAACTAGCTAGCGATGGTGCTAACGACAGCTAGCGTCGCCACAGCGGGCGGAAATTATCATACAGTTAAGCCCGCCCACTAAGAGAGAAGATATGATTGGTCAATTTTGCTGTCATTTGAAACTGGTATTGCGCTGAATTATAACTGCCAGGCCCTCTGTAAACGAACAGCGGGCATCACAGTCCTGATAGGGGGAGACACAGGCTCACAGGCTTCCACTCAACCCCTCACCTTCCAACACAGATTGAATAGACACGGGTGAATATTTTATTTGCTTATATTTTTGTAATTGTTTAGATGTCGAATGTCAAACTGTAAGTAGATAAAATAAAATTGGATAATTATATATATAATGCTTTAAGAATATTTTAGGCCCTCTGAGAGGGCGTAGAGGGCCCTGACGGTTCCCCACTGATCAGAACTAACGTCTTCACATCGCACACAACCCGGGAAGACCATACTAGCCTGTGAACTGTGGCCACTCATGAAATTCAACTTGAAGTTAACTTGACAATGTCAGCTGGGAGAAAGATGAGCAGCGATATATGGACACATTTCTCCTTTGACTTTGAGAAAAAGAAGACGGTGTGTAAACCATGTGGGACGATGATGTCGGGAAAAATACGACAAATGAAACGACATCTGCGGGCTATGGTATTCTTGTTTTTACGGCACCCAGTTTTATATAGAATGTAATATGCATTGTTCATAACAAACTCCATATGTTTTCAGGTAGAGCGGGCCTACTGGTCATCAATGTTTTGTTATTGTTATGCTCAATAACCAAGTTCAGGTCTATAAAGTTGTTTGGAAATTTGATTAGTATATATTGCACATACAAACAATAATATTCTGTAACTGGTTAATAAACGCTTCATTTTGTGCAAGTGTATATAATGACTATTACACCATTTATATTTAAGTCAACTAAATTCTTTTGATAATTAGTTGACTAAATTCTAATGATAATTAATCGACTAAAACTAGACTAAGACTAAAAACAAATCCAATGACTAAATTATGACTAAAACTAAATGACATTTTAGTCAAAAGACTAAGACTAAAACTAAATCAAAAATTGCTGTCAAAATTAACACTGGGACAGGGGCAACTCACAGCGCCTCCTCGCTCCTGGGCTCCTCCTTGATGATGGGGAAGAGCGGCTCACTCTCCACTCCCTGTTCCTGCTTCAGCTTGTACAGCTTCAGCCTGAGCACGTCCTGGTGCCTCTCCCGTAATCTGCCCGTCAACAGGAGTGAAGCAGACGCCCCATTGGCCAACAAAACTAGCAAGAGCATTTATCCGCATGCCAAATCATAATATAAAACTAGAAATGTCAAAACCCATTTTAGATACATACATACATACATACATATACACATACATACATTTTATATATATATATATATATATATATATATATATATATATATATATATATATATATACACACACACACACACACACACACACACACACACACACACACACACACACACACACACACACACACATACACACATTATATATATATATATATATATATATATATATATATATATATATATATATAATATGTGTATATATATATAAATAAATAAAATATTAATTAATTTTTAAATAACCAAAAAGTACATTTACACACCAAAATTGCAAGTGAACTCTTGAAAGTGGTGTAGCAGTGTGTAGAGGGTGGAGGGTGGAGTGAGGCCGTGTGCGTGCGTACCTGGCCCGGGCCATGTAGACCCGCACTTGCTGCAGCAGGCTCTCCCAGTAACCCACGTCCAGGTTGGATCCGCCCGCCCGGATCTTCCCCTCGATGTTCAGGTGCAGCGCCTGCAGCTGGCTGTACGTCTTGCCCTTGAAGATGGTCTGGACGTCCTTGCTGACGGACGTGTTGATGCCCTCGCGTCGGTCTCCTGCTCGCGGGCGGGGACGAGACCGAGCGCGCAGGCGTTAAACGGGTGGAGCGAGGCGCTGGAGACTCCGTGGTCATGGGGTTATACAGATTCAAACGTACAAACTGAAATCGTGTGCTGCTGTAAGTCGCAATGGATGTCAGCCGCTGCCAAATGCTATAAAAATCAAACCTTGTCCTGGAAGTATTATGAGAATTTTATATTTCTTTGAATTAGGGTGATAAAACTTCTGATCTTTCTGTGTATGAGGTTGGTTAAAATAGCAGTGACTGAGCACAAATGATGAATTCGATCAAACCAATGAGTAGCCAGACGACACGATGCTACACGTGGGCAGCACGGTGGCTTGGTGGTTAGCACGTTTGCCTCTCAGCACTGGGGTCTTGGGTTCAAGTCCCTATCTGAGTGGAGTTTCCATGTTCTCCCCGTGTCTGTGTGGGTTTCCTCCGGGATCTCCGGTTTCCTCCCACAGTCCAAAAACATGGAGGTTAGGTAAATTGGCAGTCCCAGACAAATTCTCCCTGAGTGTGTGTCTCTCCCTGAGTGTGTGTCTGTGTCTCTCTCTGTTCAATAAAAAAACAAGTTGTTGTCTGAGTGTGTGTGCATGAATGTGTGTGTGCCCAGTGGTGGATGGTGCTCTGCTACTAGGGTCTGTCCTCTCTCCCCTTCCTGCACCCCATTCAGTCCCCCAGGGGGCTGTGGATCCCGGTAGAGAGTATGCTGTGCGCAATTGGCTGCCGCTTCTCGCCGGTGTGTGATTGGTTGTCTGTGACGTAGCTGTGTTTACAATTGTAAAGCGCCTTGGGTATCCTGATAAGGCGCTATATAAATTGAAACATTCATTCATTTCATTCATTCAGGAGAGGAGGTGCTGGGTGATGTAAAGGGGAGGGAGGTGGTGCTGGGTGAGGTAACAGGGTGTGTAGATGTACCTGGCCCTTTCCCTGACGCCTCCAGCTTGCGGAGTTTGTTGATCTCGTCTTCCGTTATGGTGGTCATGTCCCTCCAGAAATCCACGTTCTTCCCCTGTTCCAGCTCCATGTAGACCTACACCAAACCAGGTGCAGGCAATTAAATCCAGGATACATTCTGAGTAGATGACGGCGTGCCTGCTAGGTGCTGTAAATGAAATCTAATACAATACAAATCTAATACAATACCAGGTACACAGTCTACATATACAAAACACTTTATATGTCCAGATCACATGTCCGTCATACTGTAGTGCCGTCAGAATAACGTCAAAATACCGTCTCATACACAACGCAGCACAGAATGAAGTGAAAACAAGAAGGAAGACAACGAAAACGTGTCCCTGAAAAGCCAGGACACAAAACGGACAGCAGGACGGAGTAGCTACGGACGCCAGCACGGAACACACCTTGATGTCCTCAAGCAGGTCGTCCATGTCGGTGACGGTGAGGCCGTTCAGGAACGTGTAGGGCTCGTGCATCTCCACGGCCAGGTCGTCGTCCTCGGCGCTGATGTACTTGGCCAGCAGGTCGATGGGCTTGGCCCGCCCGTCGCGGATACGGATCTTGGACCTGTGTGAGCACGGTGGCGAGACGCCGACGGACAGTACGATTAGCGTAGACGTGCGTGAACCAGCAAAAAGCAGCACAAGGTCCCCTGACTTGTATGGACCCTGGATCGGGAAAGTCCAGGACGCTTCCTTGGGGCAGTGGTAGTTTAGTGGGTAGGACTTTGCGCTCAGATGGTGGGTTTGAATCCTGGCTCTGCCACACTCCCTCTTAGGGATGCTGTACAGCAGGCGTGGCCAACCCGTCAGAGACCAAGAGCCACTTTTTTTTACTGCGTTACGGCAAAGAGCCGCCACATACATGGACATGTAAATTGTTTGAGGGTGGGGGGGGCTTGGTGAGTGTAGATTGTTGACGGGGGGTGTAATGGACAAGTATTATATCACGATCGATCGCCGGTAGTTGGCGAATTAGTAACTCGTGTGAAGACAGTCAAATGCGTGTTTTCCACTACGCCGGTTTTAAAAGTATTAGCAGCTCGCTAGACTTGTAAACAAACCGCGCACCACGAAGATGTAGCAGTGTGTCGCCCTCAGACATAGTTGCCAGGTTCGCGGTTTTCACGCCAAATTGGGCTTGTTTGGAAATCCAACCACGGGTAAAAATTCTGGGGTCGTGGGGTGTGGTTTTTTGGGCTACTTTTGAGTTGGGCCACCAGGGAGTTACAAGTCAACAACTTTGGGCTTCAGGCTAGCTTAGGCTTCTGAAGGGCGGGTTTTACACTGACTTTGTGCGGGATATTTTTGTAGGACCTGGCAACCCTGCCCTCAGAGTTGATGAGGTACCCAGGCCACAGCACAGACCGTTAGTGCAGGTGAGAGCGGACGAAACCAGGCATGAAACCAGGCAAAGAGCCGCAGGTTGGCCACTCCTGCTGTATAGTGTCTGTGACCCTGTGCTCTGACACCAGCTATGATATGTGAAGACTGCATTTCCTTGTACTAATGTACAATGACAATAAATGACATCTTTATCTAAAGAGTGCTACATGGAGTATGTAGAGAGTGATCTCTCCCAAAACAGTGTCCAGGTTGTGAGGGTGACGAGATGCGTGGAGACGTGTGGTCTCACCTTAGCTTGGCCTGATGGAGGTGAAAGTTGTCCTCTTGCTCCGCCCATGTTTTAAAATGCTCCGCCTCCTTCTCTCTCTGCAGCATCTCCAGCTCCTGCTCTCGCATGGCCTTCTCCCTCTCGCGCTCCAGACGCAACTGTTTCACCTTCTGCAGCTCCCTGCGGTTGTCCTCCTGGATACGTTTGTTCCTCTCCTTCAGTTCCTTCTCTCCCAAATGCCCTATTCCCTTCTTCTCAAGAGCCTGCAGGGCACGCACACACACACACACACACACACACACACACACACACACACACACACACAATCAAGACAATGGAGGTGTGCCAAAAAATCGATTCATATTTCAAAAATCGATTCTCATTTACTACGATTCAGAATCGATTTTAAATGTCCCAAAATCGATTCTAAGTCGTGGTGAAGTCTCGCGTTACGTAATTACAAAATTACAGGAGACTTTACGCAGCAGATCCTGGGACACACTCATGTGCGTTAAAGTTTCAAAACAAATGGAGGAAAGAGATATTCAACCTGTCCCGTCTTCATTTAAGGCAAAAATATGGGTTCATTTTGGTTTTTACCGAATGCCAGGGAAGACCGAACTTGACACAATGTAGCTCGTGTGCAAGGCTTGTGTAACGCGGTGAGCACGGGAACGTACACACACGCAGTGGCGCAAAAAGGGGGCATGCAGCGTATGCGACGCATAGGGGCGCTGCACTAGAGGGGGCGCCAAATCGATACCAGAAAATTATTTGCAGAGTTGATCGGGGGTGGGGGGTGAAGTGCGGGAGGCGCCGATAGTATGTTTGCATACACCTCAGAAAGCATGTAGTTGCAACCCTGCACACACGTGAAATAATATAGAGAAGGGCGGAGCAAAGTGCCGGCTCGCAAGAGCAAGACGTTTGATACTTGTCAAATGTATTAGCGAGAGGGAAACGCGCACAGCGACCCAGAACGTACAAACAAAACAACGCGGAAGACTCAACACGCAAAAGAATAGAAACAAAAACCGTGATGGCACGGAGTAAATAGAAAATACAACGCGTGGAAAATAACACTCAACCGCAGAGAGACGGGAGAAAGAAGCAAAATAACAACAGTAACTAAAAAACAGCGCGGATAAATGCAACGCGAAAACAAAACCAAGGACGCCAGCAGAAGTAACTGGCAAAAAACGCCGCAGCAAAATAAAACCCTTCCCAAAAATAAAGGCAAAACGGATAGGAAGAAATACAGGATTGGGAAAACTTGAGATGAGTCAGGAAGCGACGCAGGAGATAGATACTCAAATAAGTATAGAGAAAGCATAACAGAGAGAGGTGGCGAGACACCTTCAAACGAGAAGCAACCACTGAGAAAGCAGGGACCTGGCTGTGTACGGTTACACTGGTTTAGTCTGGGACTGACTCTGGTGCCGCTAGCAACGGCTGGGGGAACTGCATCCGAGCCAGCCCTGAGAGCTTGCAAAATGAAGCTAAAGAATTCTGGTAACACAACAAAAACCATTTTACCAAAGCACTTTATTTTTGTTAATTAAATGTGAAAGACACTTTATTTTCTGTATTTGTCATTCTGTCTTGCAAAGCAGACTGTAAGTAGATCATCCATATTTTATAGACTGAAGCAGAATTTTTTATAAATCAAATCATTTTTGGATCGAAAATCGTTTTGAATCGAATATCGATTTTGAATCTAATCGTGCCCCCCAAAATCGGAATCAAATCGAATTGTGAGATAGTAAACGATTCCCACCCCTACAAGACAATGTTTAAAATTAAGTTTAAATGATGAGCTGGTCATTATCTAGAGCTCGGTTGATCCACTCACCTTCTGCCATTTGAAGGTGCCCAGCAGGTTATTGTCTCCAAACGGGTTGTCGGCGTTGGTGTAGCCCATGTATTCTTCACTCCAACCCATCTTCTCCCTCTTCTTCCTCTCTTTCGCCTCTTTCTTGGCCAGCCGGCGAGCTCGCTTCTCCTCCGGAGTCTCTAGAGCCTTCATCAGCTCCTTCTGTCTCTTCCGCTCGTCTTTGACGGACAAGGGGCCCTGATCCCCGTCTTTGTCCTCCTGATCAGAACCGGACGAGGCCGAGGATCCCGACCGCGACTTCCCCTGTCGTCTGTCCCCGCTTCCATCTCGTTCGCCTCTCCCTCTGCTCCTGTCTCTCCATCGGTCTCGATCGCCTCTCCCTCCGCTCCTGTCTCTCCATCTGTCGCGATCCCTCTCCCTCTCCTCGCTTCTCCTCCTCTCCCTCTCATCCCTCCCTCTGCTGGGGCTCCTGCTCTCTGCGCTCCTACGCCTCCTCCACCGCTCGCTGCTCTCTCCATCCTTCACTCTCCGTCTCTCGACGCCGGAGCGCGTGCTGGAACGAGATGAGCTCCTGCTTCGTCTGTGCTCCCCCTTTTCATTCTTCCGACTCATCTTGTGTTTGTTCTCTCTCTGGTCGTCGGGTGACGAGCTAATAGACAGACAAGTGGTATAAAGAGTATAAGCAAGCATCACAGTGTAGTAGTGTATTTAAATACACTATTAGTGTATTTAATACACTACACTATGTATTAGTGTATTTAATACATTAATACAGTATTAACAATGCTAAAGCCAGCCTCACAGTTTTGCATTAAAAGCAGTATTTGGTCTTTTATCATGTTGAAAGGTGTTAGTTACATACCTGTTTCTGCCTTTAAATCTGCCCCCTGACTTGTGGTCTCCTGTTCTCCGTTTGCCACTGTCTGAGTCGCGACTGGGCCCACTGGACCGGCCACTACTTCTTGAACTACCGCTATCGGAGCGAGCTCGTCGAGAACTCTTTACAGGCGACCGGTTTCGACCATGTCTGTCCTCCGGAGACCGTGATCTGACTGTCCTCGTTTTACTTCTTTCTCTTTCCCCGGAATGGGAGCGAGTTTTGGACCGCCGATGCTTCTTAGATTCCATGTCTGAACGACTTTACGTTGAGGTCCTGAACGAGCCGAGGCGCGTAAATAGCTAGTCAGCGACTGTAAGAGAAATAACCTATATTATCTCGTTTTTTTTGTTGTTGTTTTTACGAATACGAAAATTACAGTTGGCTCTTTGTTCAAGCGGCAACATATCTGTATGGATTTGATTTCCTATGAATTTCAGGTAAAAATTAGCTGGCGATATCTGGGACACCTTCTTCTGGAGGTCCTTCCTTAGCGGAGACCCACGACGCCTGATATCTACGTCGCTTAAAGACGTCACATTTAGCTTAGCAAGCTACATAGATTTTACTCGGTAACAATCTTTTAATAAGATTTTGATACCGGTTGCTCTTTTGGCTCTGAATGTTCTCAAAACAAAAGTAAACAAATGTTAAAACAAACATGTTTTATGATGTTTTAATGTTATGAGCTGCTTTAGTGGTTAGAGAAAAACACCATAGCTTTTAACAAAAAAATATTTTAGTTTAAAAACTTGTAATTCTGATACTGATTAACTAGGTTTATATTGAAAGTAAAGCTTGGCACATTTTGGAGTTTACAATAATACATCCTTGTGTATTTATATGTATATTATTATATTTATATATTAGTTTAATCGTCTGCTACAACAAATAGCTTTACGCGGACGCGCGTGCACACTGACTCAACGGCTCTGGGTTAGTTTCCATAGTAACTGACGGTATGCGTTTGAAGTATAGTTAGAAAACTAACATTAGCTAATGTGAGTGCAGACTATTTATAAACCTAATCATAATAATTTATATTTAATACAGGGTAAAACACAAAGGGAGATGGCTGAGAAATATTACAGATTTGGACAGGCAAGTTATGTTACGTCTGTTTTTAAGAGTGTGGAAGTTATTAGTTCTTTAATGCTGAATTTATATTGCTTTTTAATTAAATAATAACCTTAACTTTTAAAAAACACATAACAGAAGATGTGCCAGATTCCCCAGTAAGAGTGATTACTACATCACCACTATTAAAGGTGCTCAAGGGGCAGTCATGGCCTAGTGGTAGGGAACTGGTCTTGTGACCCGAGGGTCGTGGGTTCAATTCCCAGACCTGAGGCCATGACTGAGGTGCCCTTGAGCAAGGCACCTAACCCCAACTGTTCCCTGGGCGCCGGGCTAGGGCTGCCCACCGCTCTGGGCATGTGTGATCCACAGCCCCCTAATAATCACTTGTGTGTGTGTGTGTGTGCAGAGGCGGTCTTTGCATAGAGGTGTGGCTAGGCAACTGCCTTGGGCCCCTCCCACTGCAGCCCACTGTAGGGGCCCCCTGACTAGCTAAATTATTTCTAGTATATTAATGTTGATGGGCCTATAGATGTTTTAATTATCCAGCCATTTATTTATGTGTTGTGTGTCCAGTGTTCTGACATGGAGGACAACAAAACTGTGGAGAGTATTGAGGATGATTTGGAGGGTTTGGATATTCAGGTCATGACATCCCAGAGAAAAGAAGAGCCGTTTTCACAACAACTGGTCAAACAACTGGATAAGGGCTTCTCCAAGAAACTAAAGACAGTTGACAGGCAGTTTAAGAGCGTGAAGGTGGATAGTGTTAGCAATGACACAAAACTTATTGTATCTTTTAGAGACCAAGTGACTTGTGGATAAAGATAATTTAATCTTTAAACAGTGAAATTCTGTATCTAGGCACAATGTTTACACGGTTTTAACAAAGTATCTTTTCTGCCTTGATGTTTAAATGTAGTTGTCTAGGACAGCCTCTCAAAGGGGTTGTTATACTGGCAAGATGCTGTATCCCACTGAACGTGATGGCACAGTTCCTCTCACTCCAAGCCACCGCAAAATGTCCAACCACAAACACAGATCTCGTTGGGTCGTGTCTGGACATGCCAACAAAGTTAACTACATACCATTGGAGGCCTCCACGTCCCGTACAGAGGAGGATTCTGAGAGCCTCTCTTCAGCTAAAACTGGAGATGGCAAAGAAATTCGTAAACAGGCAAAAAATAAATTCAAGATCCCCAAAAGATTTTGCTCCCTCACCAGGACCATGAGTGGACTATTGGCAAGTTATTAAGTCTGTCTTAAAATCTTTTGTCTATTCTTGTATTAATGTACACCCCAGTAGGTAAGACTGAAAGTTAAGGCTATTTTTCCCATTATGTGTTTATTCAAAGAAGAGCATCACAAAAGATCAAGCAGTGGACTCATCAGAATAGCAGCACTTTTTTCGCACTAACAGGAACGCCGACAATACTGGCCTCTTTGTTATATTGTCATTTTTTTCCTCACTTCCTCACAGTTTTAATATGAAATAAATAATTATATATTTTTTCTCAATAAACACAAATGTTCATATACTGATAATGGAGATATTGTGGTTATATTAGTAGCCCAAGGGTCCCAAACTTCATCACAGGCCCAGACTCCAAGAAAGGCTGGTATAGTCCAAACATCAGTTCTTTATGTATTATCTTTATCTGGGATGCGTCTTAGTACAGGAACGCGTTTCGAAGTGTTTGTATTTTGGCTATCCGGCGACCCGTAGACGTCGAGTGAGCTTTCAAGAATGTTGTCAAAGTTGAAACAGGAGGCACATCGGAGAAAATAAACATTTGTTTCACTGGTAAGAGTGCTTTATATATGAATATATTTTAATTGACTCGATACTCGACTTTTCAAAATATATTGCACAGTTGTGTTTACGGACGTGCGGTATTTTTAGCCCGCTAGCTGTCAAAAAAAAGTCCATGCTAACGCTGGGATTAGCACTTAGCTAACATGTAGCTGACTGTCCTGCAGACATCAGACGTTGAGTTGATGATGGCTGTGTGCAGGAGATCCTGTGTCTAGGTTGGTGAACCATGGGCAACACTAGTGACCGTGTGTCCGGGGACCGACACGGGGCCAAAGCCCACCGGTCAGACAGTGGTGGGAGCCACAAAGACCATGAACCTAGCAAGATGGTGGACAGCACAGATGACCCAAACATCTTCAACACTCATGGCCCTGATGCAAAAGTATGAACAACACTACTGCGTTTAATGTTCTCCAGCGGTAGTGGGTTGTGTGGTCAAGGCTCATGTCAGCCATGCAGAGATTTAAAGATAGTATTTGTGTCATTCCAGGCCACAGGGGAAAAGGACTTCGCTCCAGATCTAGATGATTTGGTAAAGACAGGCCCACAGGCTCGCCCTACAGTGATCCGGTGGGGAGGTGGTGGTAAAGAGGTCTACATTTCAGGCTCCTTCAACAACTGGAATACCAAGATCCCACTCAATAAAAGGTGGCCGCTCTAAAATTAATCTGGACGCCTATAAAGACATGAATTAAATTTGGGGAAAGTGACTTGTTAGTCTAGCCCCAAGAGTACTACGCAGTTCAAAAAAAGTTGTCAAAATGTTGCTCCAAATGTTTATTGCACCTTGAGAAATAATGTGTCCTGTCAAATTTGTTGTCCTGTTCCAACTATTGTCACATTTCTATAGGTAAATCAGGAAACGGCTGATCCTTGTGTAATATTTATTTTTGTTCTCATTGTATATTATGCCACACAAAAGCCATAATGACTTTGTTGCGATCCTGGAATTACCTGAGGGGGAGTATCAGTACAAGTTCTTTGTGGATGGACAGTGGGTGCATGACCCTTCTGAGGTAAATCACAAAACTATAAAAATCATAATCACTTTGAGTACTTGTAATTGTGTAGCACAGACCGTTTGTGTGAGTTGAGTATTAACAGTGAGCCGCTCTGGTCTGCAGCCAGTGGTGACCAGTCAGATGGGCACCATCAATAACCTGATCCAGGTGAAGAAGTCGGACTTTGAGGTGTTTGACGCGCTGCAGGTGGACTCGCTGGAGTGTTCAGACTCCTCTGGTGAGAGTCGGCCATTCTTCTCTCACTCCAGCACAGAGTGTTAAGGATGTCAGTGACCACATATGTACACTGGGGCCACAACTGCTTCTCAGCCGGTTTAATGCATTAAAAGTGCAGCCTGTAGGATTCACACAAGCATTAATGATGTTGAATGCCAGTTGGATGGTGTGAGCTGGGAAGAGAAGGCCCGCCGTGTCTTAAATGCAGTGTAATTCCCTCTTTAGACCTGTCCAGTTCTCCACCAGGACCGTACGGGCAGGAGGTGTACGTGTTCCGCCCAGAGGAGCGCTTCAAGGCCCCGCCCATCCTCCCCCCACACCTCCTCCAGGTCATCCTCAACAAAGACACGAACGTGTCGGTGAGTCTGCCTTCGCCTCAGTAATTGTGTTAACGTGCCGTGTCGGCACAGAAGTTACAGATCTCTTTGTAATCCGTCTGATCCAGTGTGATCCAGCACTGCTGCCTGAACCCAACCACGTGATGCTCAACCATCTGTATGCCCTCTCAATAAAGGTATGGGCTCATGCACACACACCTCAAACAGCTGTCCTGGCATGTGAAAATGCAACGTGTCTAATCTCTCTGCCTGTTTGTCTTCCTCCCTTTGTCTCTGTCTTTCTTTGTCCTTCTTTCTGTAGGATGGCGTGATGGTCCTCAGTGCGACTCACAGATATAAGAAGAAGTATGTCACCTCTCTGCTGTACAAGCCCATCTAGGTCTGAACATCACCACTGTGCAGGATTTCCTGTACTTCCTGTAGTCCATTGCAATACTCACCCAGTTTACAGCACTTCTGACGACCGCCCACGCTTGCTAAAGCGTGGAAGAGTGTGTGCACGTGTGTGTTGTAAACCCCCCCCAAATGGGCTATATGTATTTTAAGAAAATCTGGCATGCTTTAATTTACATCCTCCGAAATGTAATCGCAGGTTAATTCACGACTGAGTTTTATAACGGGTGTATTTTTAACTGCTTTTTACGGTTTTACTTTATTTAAACAAGCAGTTGTTGCGTTATAGAGTCTGCTCGGAGAACAAAATGGGCTGTCTGGGCGTGCCGCTAAGCAGCAGGAATAAAGATTGAAAGACAGAGGGTCAAAAGTCGAGCGGTAGCATGTGAAAGGAGTTCTTTATGTTTGAAAGGGCTTTTGAATTTCTCCAGAATGGCTTAAACCTGCTTCATGCTGTCCAAGCAAAAAACAAACAAAAATAAAAAAAATAGAAGTGCAGTTTGTCAATCACTGTAAACTCTGTAACGTTTATTAGGGCTAGGTGCACTGGTAGTGCGGGTGTGGGGCGGTCGGCTCTACGCTCTTGCCTTCCAGTGCGATCACGTGAGCACTTTAACCACGTTTTCACTGTGAGGAGCTCAGGCAGCAAGCCTTCAGTTCAACTATGCATTGCACAGACCTTGAACTGTAGGCTCTGGCTGTATGAAGCACTGTTTCTACCAACGCCCAATTCCAATTCTGTAAAATCTTTTTATTTATTTGAGTGTGCTGTGTTTGCTGTCGTTATGTATGCAGAATGTTGGTTTACTGTGTATACCATCATGGTGTGACAAACATTTATTGGTGGTTATTCTAGATATGAGGTCTTTAGTAGATGTGTATGCACTTGTTTTTAAAGGTTCTGGATTACTAGGTCAAAAAACAGAATCTGGATGCTAATCTGCACCAAATTTATTGCAGACGGTTACAAGCCTGACGTTTTGTTCAGCGATTTGTGATGTTTTATACTGATGTTCATCAACAGCTTCATGCATTTGAGTATATAGATTTGAGTTACTTTGGGTTAAAATAGAGTTGCTCCAAAGATATAGCAGAATTGGATTTTTCAAAGTATCCCAAGAGAAAGGATTTAAAAATATATTGTTGTGATGTGGCAATTGCTTTTGAACTATGGTCTTTACAGGATCCAAACACTTGAATTTAGTGTTATCTTTCAAAAAGTGTTGAGCTATACCTTTTATGTAATTATTTTGACTTTGTTTGCAAATTAAAAAAAGGAATACAGCCTATTGCAGATCATTGTTTCTGAGTGAGAAGAGTGTCCAGTCCCTCCTCGAGTGTTTCTTCTGTGGAGCGCAGTGTTAAAGATGGCCACAAATCCCGAATTTAAGACTCAAAACTGCACGCTTGACCTGGAGTTCAGCCTAGCACTAAAGTCAGCATTATCCCAAAGTCAACTCAGTATTCATTGTTGGACAGTAGAAGTGCAATTTACAGAAGTTTAGCATTAAACAGAATGACTTAAACGTTATTATATATTCACAGCAAACAGATATGTCACTGTGCTGTCCTCTCGGGGTTTAGAAATATTAGTTGTCCTTGTAGCTTTGAAACTGCAGTATATTTATGAAAGGATTTATAACAGTAAAACATTTACAACAATTAAAATTTAAATCTCTCTGCAAAATGCCAGGACAACAGGCACGAAGACGGACTCCAATGGATCTATGATCTTTTATTGCATGACACAAATACATTTGTTTCCATGTCAACAAAACAGTTCAGTCAGTATGTACACATCATACAGTTCTTGGAACCACGCGGCCATGTTGCTGGTTACAGCGCAGGTCCTGCTCACACTGGGGCTTTGGCTCAGCTCAAATTGAACTGCCTTGCACTCAAATTTACACTTTCAAAAAATGGCTTGGCTTTGGTAATCTTAATCTTTCTAAATCAAATCCTTGGCTGATTTCCCAAATCCCAGTAGCTGAAGCAATTAAGCCGAAAGGTCAGTCTCTTATAGGAACGGTCTTGTGGCTGTAGCTATCTGATCATGTGGTAAAAGGCCCCGTACCATTCTAGTTAGAAATATTTCTCTGATTTGTTTTTGGCAAAATACTCATGGTTCTGGCATTTTCCTATTGACAAAATAATCCTCACCCAAACAATGCCAGACATGTGACTTTGAAACATGCCACAATCTACGATAACCAACAAGCAACAGCTCCAAGAATGTATTTCTCTTTTTTTGCTGCTGATAATGAACTATACAGTTTTTCTGGCTTAAATGCAGGCAAAGCAACATTTCCTGAAGCTTTATAGCAAAGGGGCTACGAAAAAAACACTACATTACAATCCTCTCTAAGGATCATGGTGCAAGGCATCTCAATCTTGCAACTAGCCAAATGTACACAGGAGCATTTATTTGCGGACAGACACACTCAGAAAGCTGAAAGTAGCAAACCAGTTCAAAATGAAGGATTACCCTTGACATTAGGATTAACCTTGAAGTGTTGCTATTGCACAGCTACCCAGATACTGAACCTTTGAGCATATACATAAATTATATATATATATATATATATATATATATATATATATATATATATATATATATATATATATATACATATATGAAAGAGAAAGAAAGAGAGAGGACACTTAACATAGTAAACCACAATGACACTGCATCAAAAAGCAGGTTATATACAGCGCTGTGAAGGAAAACAAGAAAAAGACAAGACATGTAGCAGCAGAAATCTACGAGCAGCTAGCAAGGAACACCTGAACACCTCAAACCGTGACTGGGTACTCTATCGTGGCATCAGTAGGTTACATTGGTCCCACCGGGTCCTTGCCAAAGTTTGTCACCGTTTCAGCAGACATGGAGGTTATGACGCTTTCACGCTCAAGAGGACCATGCTAAACTGTTCAATGCCCAATTGATCATTTTCATGCCCTCAACATCTGGAGACCAGTGGCGCAAAACTGCTTTGTGTAATAACCACAATGTATTTTGGTCCAATCACCTATTCCATATATTCGCTAATGAACATTAAACAGAAAATTCTATACCTTCACGACCCAACTATGTCACATCAGTTTAAGGATTCCGAACAAGTTGTTATAATGGCACTCTATGAGGGTTTCACGCTGAACATTTAGCAAAGAAATATCAGACGAACTCCTCATGTAATGGTACGGACGAGGTGAAAACGAAGAAGAAACTACATCAAACTTTGGCAAGTACTGGCGAGCCTCACCATACAACACAAAGGAGCTATTTTCCTTTTCTATCTCCACCATGCAAATACTGTCCAAGAACATCAGTAGTTTTAAAGGATGATTAATAATCGTGATAATACTAGTCGTAATATTGCACCGACGGTCTTTCAGCTTCAGGAAATAAAATTAATACTCAGTTCCATTGTTGATGAAAACTGGCACAACTGCATCGAGTAACAAACACCTTATTGCACATGCTCGCGTGAACCTCTCTCAGGAGCGGTAGAGCTCCGTTAAGGAGCTGCTGGGGTTTGGATCAGCAGCGATTTTTTTAAACTACTACAATGGTGTCAGGCGAATGCTGTCTGGGTTTTGATTGGAGGCACCGGTTAGGTCCGAGAACTGGCAGAACGGCCGGTGAGCCACTCACAGACAGCTTCTCACAAAACGTTTAGCTTACACTGTTTCCTTGCCTAAAATCCCTGAGTTTCTCAAAGGGATTCGCTGGCAGTCATTTGCAAAGCAAACAAACAAACAAAAAAAAAGCTTCATCTTAAATGGCAAACTGCCACACTGTGCGATTTGTGTCCAGTGGCAGCAGTTCTGTTCTATTAGACGTTAGTTTCTTTGTGTCTTATGCGGATTATCAACGTGCACGTGTCTTCTCACCCGGCACTAACATGCAACCACACTTTTAAACCGTCCATAGGTTTGCCATGGCGAGGAAAAAACATTCAATGGCAACCGGGACGCACGCAACAACATCCATGAAGCATCTTCCGTTGCACAAGGCAAAACCCACAGGTTGACTGAGTCGTGTTTTTTTTCTTTCTTTCTTCAGTTGAGGTATGGAGAGATCAGGGATGGGGAAGAGGGGGTTGAGGAGAGACGAGGAGGGGGGTAAGGCAGGGAGGTGGAGAGGAGGTGTCTCGTCTTGGCTGGTTCAGGAGGTCGTTTTGAGAAGGCACTCCTTGTCCTGCTTCGCAGCGAGCCTTCGACCGACCCCTCCTGCTGCGACCTCAGGGGTCACGCCAACCCAATCAGGAGACTTTGGGTAGGCAGCGTTGGGGACTTTACCTGGACAGGAACAAAGAGGAAACACCGGCGTAAAACATCAACGTGACGGCAGGTCTAACGCTACTCCAGGGTGAAGACCGCCATCCTGCTGAAAGAAGGGGCCGACGTCAAAGCATTCAGACGTGGCAGGAAGATCCATCAGCATGTCTGAGCTTCTCACAGCAAAGGTGGACAGCTCGGTGGCATGTGACCGCAAGTCCATTATTCTGTTAACACTGATGATTTATGGAAGCAGGTGGGAGTTAGAATGGACTCCAGTGGTAGATGTGGACAATTTGTAATTAATATGTTGGTGTTTTAACTGCTCAAAGAGAAATGTTGTTAGGAAGACGTTACAATGTATGCTTTTCAGTATGTTTAAGGCCATGCATCTCCTGTTAGAAGTGTAAATGCTCTCAGTATTGCTGTTTCTATTACTGATATTTATGACTCCGCCCACATACCACATGAGCCCTTTCTTCCTGATCTTTTCTCTTTTATAAGGTCTGTGAATGTTTTTCTTGATCAAGGTGACAAACGGCCGGCTAACTATAGCAGCTAATGTTGCCATTTCAACCACAGAGTTAAAACGCATTACAGTATAAGACAGTATAAGAGATGGGTTTGGGTTTGGGTTAGATGGGTTTAGGACAGAGCTGACAGGAAGAGGAAGTGATGTCATGGGAAAAGCAGCGAGGTCAAGAGGCAGCGCAAGCAGAGACGGAGAGAGGTGCGCGCGGCACGGCACAGACCGGACCGTTACCGTGGCGAGAGGAGGAAGAGGAGGAGCTTAAAGAGGAAATCCTGAGCTCGTTCTTCTGGATTCATTCAGGGAGAGAAACACAGACAAAGAAAGAGAGAGAGAGAGAGCAAGAAAAGGTAGAAGGGAGGAGCAAGAGACACACAAAGTGAGGACAGGGGGACAAAGGACAACAAGGCCTCTTCCATGCGCACGTGGATCCACACGCAGGTGAATAAAAGCAGCCAAAGTGAAAACCTCTCACCTCCAGATTGGCCCTGGCTTTCTTCAGCACATCCCGGGTCCTGGACACTGGTGTGGACAGAGAGAGACCGATTACTCACAGAGACTCACCACACACTCCTCACCGGCCCTGTCGATACAGCTGAAATACGGTTATGACCGTAGCGTAGGGGGGGGGGGGGGGGAGACACTGACGCTGGTTGACGATGAAGGTCTCCATGCTCTCTTTGGAGCGGTTGGTGCTCCTCAGCCTCTGGATGGTGCTCTGAAGAACCTCCTCCTGCTCTGCTAACTTCAAACGCAGAGAACGGATCTCCTCCCTCATGGACTGCTCCTGTGAACACACACACACACACACACGTACATCATCGGTCACGGCGGTTAACGGACCAGGCTCCTGTTTCTTACACCCCAAGTTTCACAATCGATCCTGGATCCCTTTTTAAGCTTGTCCACCAACACACGCATGTGCAAACAGACTGAGGAACACCGCCCACCTTCTGGAGGAGATGGGCGGCGGCATCGCTGCTGGGAAGGGCCGCCCTCCAGAACATCTTGAGCAGAGAGACGGCCTCCTCCAGAATCTGGCCCAGTGTCTTTGTGTTGGCTAGCAGAGATCTCATACTTGCATAGTCCAGCGCCTGGTGGGCCAAAGGGAGAGAGACGATCAGAGAGGGACCGAGAAGGGAGATGTTGGGGCACTAAAGCTCCACCCTAGCACTAAAGATCTGTTCTGAGACCAGTAAACACACGGAACTGTTCACCTTCATTAGAGTAATGACAATACAAAAATATTCTAATTCATGTAGCATTTGAGTCCATAATCTTTATTTTATATGACAAAGAGAAATATATATTTATTTAACATTTCTACAAATCATGAGATCTAAAATCTCAAGTTTCCAATTCCAAAAACTCCTAATCCAGTTCCTCGCCGTTCCTCTTTGTGGGTTTACGTTCCCTTCACAAAGTGCGCGGGCGGCCCGGAGGGGGTGGAGGGGGTGGAGGGTGTGGAGGGGGTGGAGAGTGGAGGGGGTGGAGGGGTGGAGGGTGTGGAGAGTGGAGGGGGTGGAGGGGGTGTGGAGGGTGTGGAGGGTGTGGAGGGTGTGGAGGGGGTGGAGAGTGGAGGGGGTGGAGGGGGTGGAGAGTGGAGGGTGTGGAGGGGGTGGAAGGGGTGTAGGGGGTGTAGGGGGGGTGGAGGGGTGTAGGGGGTGTGGAGGGGTGGAGGGGTGGAGAGTGGAGGGGGTGTGGAGGGGGTGGAGGGGTGGAGAGTGGAGGGGGTGTGGAGGGGGTGTGGAGGGGGTGGAGGGGGTGTGGAGGGGGTGGAGGGGGTGGAGAGTGGAGGGGGTGGAGGGGGTGGAGGGGGTGGAGGGGGTGGAGAGTGGAGGGGGTGGAGGGGGTGTGGAGGGGGTGGAGGGGGTGTGGAGGGGGTGGAGGGGGTGGAGGGGTGTAGGGGGTGTGGAGGGGGTGTGGAGGGGGTGGAGGGGTGGAGAGTGGAGGGGGTGTGGAGGGGGTGGAGGGGGTGTGGAGGGGGTGGAGAGTGGCGCCCTCACCTGGCCGGCATCCACCTCCATGGTGGCGGTGTGGAGACACGTCTGCAGTGTGGCCTCCATCCGCTGCACCAGGCCCCTGCCCTCCAGGACCTGCTGCTGCAGGGCGCTGAAGTCGTCCACGTGCCCCACGACGTGACGCCCGTTCCTGTTGGCGAACGACCCGTCCGGGGCCTCCCCCTCCAGCTCGGCGTGGGTCTCCAGAGAATCTGAGAGAGAAGCGGAGAGGAGACGGAGAAATCATGACGAGGAGAGAGAGAGAGACAATATTATTATGATAGATATATATTGTAAATAAGGTGGGACTATTAAAGTCCGAACTATTGACGTAATCAGGGGACACTTGTTCGAGAGGCATAATCGAGTAGAGTAAGGTGAGTGTTGTTAGCACGTAGCATGCCCACACCATTGGCGGTGAGCGAGATCTCCTCCAGCTCGGAATAGGGGGAGTAGGGCGGACCCGCGGGGAACGGGCCGACGTCCCGCACAGGAGGGGAGGGAGACGGGTCTGCAGGACACACCCAGCATGCAGGTTAGCACACGCATGCAAACACGCGCACACGCAAGCATATATATGCACTCACAGCAGTTACGCATTTATGCAGTGTAGGCATAATGGTTCTGGTGTGTCAGCACATTAAAACTGCACTCAGTGGAACTTTCGTTACACACGACACAAATCATCTACTGTTACGATCACAGTTACGATCATGATTCATGTCCTGTTAGGCGCAGTTACAAAGATACGGGGGCCCGACTTTAAAAACGGGCAGGTGTAATGGACCCGGTCTGTTGGTCTGTCTCACCGTGCAGCAGTTGCCTCCTGTAGAGGGCGTCGCGCAGCGGGCTGGCGGGGACGAGGGACGTGGGCCGTGGCTCCGCCCCCAACCCCGCCCCCACCGCCGTCAGCTGCCCGTGCAGCTGCGCCCGCAGGGCACGAACCTCCACCAGCAGCCCTGCCAGCTCGCCCACGCCGGGGCCGCAGAGGTACGGCAGCTCGGGGCCGCGGCCTGGCCGGAGTGGGAGGGGCAAGGGGGCGGGACAGAGGGGGTGGGGAAAGACAAATTAGAAAAAAAGAAAACAAAGGGGACAAAGGAGAGATGAACAGAGCGTTTGGGTATGTGTGTAAACGCTATTTTTACCAAGGTCAAGGTAATACCGAAGTGTGCAGTAGTGGCGTCTCACCTGTGGGGGCGCTCTTGTATCCTGCACACACACGATCGTACAGCTGCAGCTCACACTGCAGAGAGTGCAGGAGGTGCCTGCTCTCAGACAGCTGCTGCTGAAGCAGACTCACCTCATGCTGCAGCCTGCACACACACACACACACACACACACACACACACACACACACCCGTGAGTGCCACGCGTGTGTGGTTCGGCGGTGAATCCTGCCGTGATGGCGGACGCTCTTACTTGTTGCTGTGCTGCTGGTTGTTCAGTCGTTCCTGCCGTAGATGTTGGATCTGCTGACTCTGCTCACACCCGTGCGCCTGCAGCCGCCGTAGCTCCTCCTTCCATTGCTCCGCCTCTAACTCCGCCTGCTTCAGTCGGGCCCGCCCAGACAGCACCGCCTCCTGCAGCTGCTCCACCTCCTTACCACTGTCTACAGAAAACACAACAGAGCAGTAATAACGGACAGAATTATATATAATATAGAATATTATATATATTATAGAATTATATAGACAGAATTACATATAATTCTGTCTATATAATTCTATAATATATATAATAGTTGGGACTGGATATAGTTGTATGAACTATATACAAATTTTGGATTTTGGGGGTGGAAACTGAGTGATAAAGCCTGTACCCCTGTAAGTAAACATACCTCTGTAAGTAAACGTACCCCAGTAAGTAAACGCACCCCTGTAAGTAAACATAACCCTGTAAGTAAACATACCCCTATAAGTAAACATACCCTTGTTGGCCTGCAGTTTTGACTGAAGACTCAGATTCTCCTCCTTAAGAACTCGAATCTCATTGGACAGTTGTGTGACAGTGTCCAGGCCCTGGATGTAGATGTTGGTGGGAGCTGTGGGGGGGGGGGGGGGGGGGTAGAGACACAAGCCCTTCAGTGAAAAACACGTAACAGCAGACTGAGCAGAACTGGATTTCAATATAACTTCAAAGCACAGAGACATAAATCTCCTGTAAGCATCGTATGCATTATTTTGTTTGGTTCATGACACATTTTCTACACAGTGTTGTACTGTAGCTCGACACACAGAATTAAGGGGGACACACACAGTGATGTAGTATTCCCCCCTGAGCTCCCATCATGCCCGCAGGCACAGACGGGACCCTCTGGAGGGGGGAAGGAGAGGGGCGTGTCCCTCTCACCTCCGGTGCTGGGGGCGGTGGCCAGGCGACCCTGGAGCTGCTGGCGAAGACTCTCATTGGTCCTGATGGAGTCCTCCAGCCTCTGGCGCAGAGTCCGGATCTCCTGCAGGTGTTCTTCAATCAGACCCATGTCTGAGAACACACACACACACACACACATGTTTCAATTGGACAGACGTGTACTTGTCATGGTTCCACACTGATCTGCTCTGTTAACTATGCAGAACTACATTGGACGTAATTGACACACCTGAGTGATTCCCTGATTGGTAAGCAGGCGTTCCAGCGAGGCCTCTGATTGGCTCAGACATGTCATCTGTGCCCCACGGTGTAAGGGCTGCCACCAGGCCACCATCCGTTTTCAGGGGATGTCCCAGGGAATGCTGGGATAGTTGTGGGGTGTATCTGGCAGAATCGGTAGGTGTGGGGCCCATGAGTGCGTAGCTGCTCAGAGAATGAGGTAAACTGAAACCTGGTTCAGACAACACAAAGAGAGACATGTTCAGGATTGAGACATCGCAGGGATACTGACACTCGTGTCGGGCACAGAGTAAGTTGCGGTTGGGGGGGGGGGGGGGTGTTTGGGGGAATCAATGATAGAACATGCTGCTCTCACACTGGTAAGTTAGTCTGTTCATGACTTTGAACATATTGAGTAGATGGATATTTATGGTATTATGTGAAGCATTGTATGTGTATGTGTGGTCAGGTTTTGTATATGTGTGTTCACATCATGTTGCATGTTGTCAGTAGCTGCAACAACCGTAGACACTACAAATCCATGAGTCTAATCATTTATTAGATCTAAAAATGATAAAATGTATTTGTCTGTTAGGTACAAGCTACATTATGGACAGGAACACACACACACACACACGCAAGCTGTGTGCTCACTTCGGACTGGTGGTTTGCGCAGGCCCTGGTGATAGAGTCCTGAGGCTAACAGCCCGGCATCAGGACCAGTGAAGGGCAAGGGGTCAAAGGTTAAGGTATTCGAGGAGCTGGACCAATAGTTGTTCTGGGCCAAGGGCAAAAAGCTGGACATCTGTGCAGAACACAGACCTAGAGACGGGCGCAGGAGCGTTAGACTACTGCACTATATAAAGAGCATGGATGTGCTAAACAGTTATTCCACACCATGCTGACTGACCCTGGCCTACCTGTTTTACCCTCCGTGGGCCTGTAGGGGGCAATAGGGGGCTGAATATAGCCGGGGACATGGAAGAGGGAGGGGCGGTCTGCAAGAGAGCACAGACAGGCGGACCTAAAGAAGACGGTTACGGTGCACCTGGTCTCACTGCGTGTGTACGCGTGTTTGCGTGTATTTAGTTAAATGCACATTCCTGTGTGTGTGTTTGTGTGCGTGACTGTGTGTGTGTGTGTACTGCAGTTTCCATACCTGCATCGTCAGGTCTGGGTGCTGGATCCTGCTGGGCGTATTCACTGATGGCGTCCACGTCGGAACACAGATCCAGGTCCTCATTGGTGGAGCCCCTGTCGTCGGACACAAAGGAAGTGCGGTCTGATTGGTCCGTTGTTTCGGAGGGCGGCCGGCTGCTGGTGGGGGTGTCAGGCGGCCGCTGCAGTTTGGTGTGGAGAGACTCGATGATCTTGTCCTTCTCCTGGAGCTCCTTACTCAGTCTACACACACACACACACACACACACACACACACACACACACACACACACACACACACACATGATGACTGCTGTATTTACTGATGTTGGGAATGCAGTTTGTATAGATTCTGTATACTTCAACAAACAATAAGTTTACTTTTCAGATGCACACACACACACACACACACACACACAAACACACACAAACAAATTACCTTAAAGCTAGCAGCTCATGTCCCATTTTGTCATCCTGCAGCTCTGACCGATCTCCTGTGAACGAACAAATGACAGAGAAACTGTTCAATACTGCACTATGGTTGCACATGAGTGTATATGTGTCCATGTGTGTGTGTGTGTGTGTGTGTGTGTGTGTGTGTGTGTGTGTGTGTGTGTGTGTGTGTGTGTATGTGTCCATGTGTGTGTGTGTGTGTGTGTGTGTGTGTGTGTGTGTGTGTGTGTATGTGTGTGTGTGTGTGTGTGTGTGTGTGTGTGTGTGTGTGTGTGTGTGTGTGTGTGTACTCACTCCCACTGATCTTAATGCTGATCCTCTGTGCTAGGGAAGTGCTCTGTGAGAGCTGCTCTCTGAAACTCTGACCCATGTAGTAGTCGATGTCGTTGGCCCGGAGCAGCTCCTCAAAGGCCTTGGTGGTGTCGCCCAGGTGCTGGGTCAGGATGTGGCAGATGCCCCGCCCCTCCCTCATCCTCTGCCGCAGGTGCGACAGCTCCCGGGCCTGCGCCTGGATCAGGGTGTTGTACTTCCTGGGCAGCCAAAAAAATAGAGGAGTTAGTTTGTGGAAGTGTGCCATTTACCTAGTAAAAGTGCATTTTACGGTGCCGTTTCCTCTCACCCTGGCCAGGTGGCACTCTTGCCCTCCTCTGCACCTCCTTTCCCCTCCAGCCTGGCGCTGCGAACCTGCTCCTCCAGCAAGGCCACGCGGGACACCAGCTCCTGCAGTTCCCTGTTGGGCCGCACGGGGCCCCGCACCGGCCCGTCTGACTGCCAGCCCTCGTCCTCCTCCATGGCACTGGGGCTTGGAGAGACCTGGAATGCCCAGTTCACCTGCCAGAGCACAGCCGGGTGAGGAAACAACCCACGATACAATATGAAGATATGGTCCATTCGATACAATATGATACCTACGATACGATACCTTCAATACAATATGATACCTGCGATGCCTTTAAACCCACGATACGATACGATACCTTTGATACAATATGATACCTATGATACATTTAAACTCACGATACGATACGATACCTTCGATACAATATGATACCTACGATATCTTTAAACCCACGATATAATACTACCACAACACAAAACAAATCCTACAAGGATACGGTACGTTTAGGGAATCGATGCTACCTTGCGTGGGGTGCGCTCGAGGCTGGAGGCGTAATCAGAGGTGGCGGAGAGGGAGCGCACACGCAGCTGAAGCCCCCGGATCACCCTATGGCATCGAGAGAGTTGCGCCCGCAGGTCCTGCACCAGGCAGTGGAGCGATGAAGCGTCGTCGGGCTGACCCGCATCGCCACTGTTGCCGCCGCCGCTTCCGTGCCAAGCCCAGGGTTTACCGGGCCCGCCCCCCCCACCGTCGCCGTAGTGCTCCCGGGAGAGGGAGGTGCACATCTCCAGATCGTCAAACTCTGGAAGGAGCAGAATAAGCAGCAGTCAGACCAGAGCACAGTGGACGGCTGAGGCATGTAGTTTGATGTATGACTGTGATTGGACAGTTGAAGTACGTAGTTTGATAGTTGGGCTCTGTGATTGGGCAGTATATAGTTTGGCAGCTGTGGTGTTGTTTGGTAGTTGGGCTCTGTGATTGGGCAGCATGTAGTTTGGCAGCTGTGATGTGGTGTAGTTTGGTAGTTGGGCTCTGTGATTGGGCAGTGTGTAGTTTGGCAGCTGTGGTGTGGTGTAGTTTGGTAGTTTGGCAGCTGTGGTGCGGTTTGTACCCGGGCTGCTGGCGTCCTCCCTCTCGGCCTCGTTCTCACTGCGGCCACTCGTCTCGTAGCCCAGGTCCTGCAGGTCCACCTGCACCTGCTTACTGTCCCGCTGCACAGCGCTCTCCGCTGAGAGAGAAAAAATCACTGTGTCACAATCACCCCCTCCATCTCTGTGGTTCCCCATAGCAACACCTTGTTTTCATTTTATTTCCTGGTTCCTTTTATGCATGCTTTTATTTTGAATTTTCTTTCGTGTCTGCCTTCACGCCCCATCCTTGATCTCTGCCTTCTCATTAGTATTATTGGCCTGTTCCTAGTTTCACTCCGCATTTCCTCCTGTATTTATATCCCATGTTTTTAGTTAAAGTTTGCACATAGGCCTTGCTGTTTCGATCCCAGTTTCTGCATTAGATATTCTAGTTTTTCTGGTGTCAGCTCGTGTCTTGTATATCTTGTGTTCTATCCTGTCTCTGTTACTAGTTTTGTTGTTTGCTTTGTGTTTGTCTTGTCACTTTATAGTAAGTATGCAGGTTTTCTTCGTGTGACTTTGGTGGTCTATGTTGCTATATATATTAAATATGTTGATGTCCTTGTTCATTGATTTGTCTATGATTGTATTTAGTATCACGTATTTGTTGTCTTTAGTCTTGTTTATCTGTGTTTGATAGTCTTTAGTGTAGTTGTCTTTGTATCCTTCATAATAAACCACATAAAGGCTCGCATTTGTGTCCAACCTCTACCACTACCAATGACAAATAAGTGTGTGTGTGTGTGTGTGTGTGTGTGTGTGTGTGTGTGTGTGTGTGTGTGTGTGTGTGTGTGTGTGTGTGAGAGAGAGAGAGAGAGAGAGAGACAGACAGACAGAGAGACAGAGAGAGAGAGAGAGAGACAGAGAGAGAGACAGAGAGAGAGAGAGAGAGAGAGTGAGAGAGAGAGAGAGAGAGAGAGTGAGAGAGAGGGAGAGACAGAGAGAGAGAGAGAGAGACAGAGAGAGAGACAGAGAGAGAGAGACAGAGAGAGAGAGAGAGAGAGAGAGAGAGTGAGAGAGTGAGAGAGAGAGAGAGAGAGTGAGAGAGAGGGAGAGACAGAGAGAGAGAGAGAGCGCCTTTCCACTCACTCAGCAGGTCCCTGTAGTCCTTCAGTTGTTCAGCCTGTGCGTGGACTGTGGCTTCAGACACCATCAGTCTCTCCTGCAGGTCCCTGCTTTCCTGCCGGCTCAGAGCCAGGTCGCTACGGAGACGGTCTGCCTGTTCCCGGAGCCCCGCCTCCACGTGCTGCCAGAACCCTGTAGCTCCGCCCCCACCGCTGGAACTAGAGCCGCCGCTCTGGCCCTCCACCTGCCGCTCCACACCCACGTCCTGCCACAGGGCCACGCCCACAGGGAACAAATTAGCATACAACCGTCTGTATGGCTTCTGTGGCTTTGCTCCGCCCACTTCATTACCCTTATGGAGATGGGAGATGGCACAGTGGTTTACCTGCTCCGAATCTCCAGGCCCGTGTGCCAGGAGCACCCCGAGGTCCAAAGAGTGAGGCCTGGTACATCTCCGCTTCCCCGATCCCTCTCTCAACGTCACATCTGGGGCCCCGCGCTTGCACCGGGGGGCCCGTGTGCCCTCCTCATCCTCATCTTCATCGTCATATTCCTCCTCTTCCTCGTCCTGTCCGTGCATATGCCGGTTGTGTCGAGCCGGGCCATGGGGCTTCGGTCCGTCTGAGTCACTCTGCTCCCGCCTTCTGCACCTCACAGATACCTTTCCGTCCGTCCTGAATGCGGATCCGGACTCCGGCACGGATCTTGATCCAGCTCTGCTCTGCTCCTGTTCAGGGTTTGCCACCTGCTGTCTTGGAGGAGAACTTCTGAATGGAACACATTTCATGACACAGACAGGAACACAAAAAAACGCTTAATATTAATGATTATTACAAATCACTAATTGGATTCTGTTTTATTTTTATGTATGATGAGATTAGCTGAGGTATTAGTAAGTACAGTATTTTTTTCTGTTCAGAGAATGTGTGTGTGTGTGTGTGTGTGTGTGTGTTACCTGTTCAGAGAGCGTGTCGTACAGCTAGTCTGGCTGAGCTGGCTGTTCTCCTCCCTTGTCTCTTTTTCTTCTCTCTTCTTCTGTCCCGCATCATCCTGCCATCCGACCCCCACGGCCCCCTGGGATAGACCCTTGCTCATTGGTTCTCCAGACATGCCAGCATTCTGCACGGAGGTAAACAAAAACCACTAACAGATTAAAAAACTATTTTAAACGTCACACTTGGCATTAGGATTTAACACACAAACTGAAATTCCATTAGACTTCAACGCATGAAGTGCAGGTTTGTCATTTATGTGATCTGAATGTTAGTCAGAATCATTTCAGTATTAAGTATTGAGTATGTCGATACATGCTGTATCGGGGTGTGTTTTCCTCGCGTGGTATTCTGTGTTTACCTGTATACTAGCCAAACTATGAGCGGTCAGTTTCACATCGTCTTCCTCTATGCTGTCTGTGAATTCTTCACTGCTACTGCCATCATCATCCTCATCGTCATCCTCATCTGTGCTGAAACCTAGAGAGAAAAATGAATCCACAGAAGAAGAGAGGAAACTCATTTTCGTTCCTGACGCATTTGTTTTCAGGTGTTATTTTTAGCCATCCGTCCACATTCCTTTGTCGTTGGCCTTTTCGTGTTATTGTTTGACCATATCTGGTGAACGTTGCCCTCTGTTTTGTCTTCCCGTACATTTCCAGACTCGAGACTAACGTGGAAAGGTTCCTCAGAAGCCAGTGAGTCAACTCCTGAAGTCCTGCCCATGGCTTCCTCTCTCCCTCCCTCTCTCTCTCTCTCTCTCTCTCTCGCACACATCCAAGGCAAACAAACGGACACGCTCTTCAGTTCATGTTCAATACCAAACACGCCACAATAAACTCTCCTTGGCTAAAAGAAACTCCATGAGCTATGAGTCACACAAATGTTGCACACATGGTTGGTATGAAACTCCAGAACAGTTATATAAAATAAGTTTCCAGAAAGGGGGGAGATGGGGTGGGGGGTGGAGAACCCATCAATAAATCTCGTTGTAGCACAACTGTGCATATCAGCAACCATGTGTTTGTACAGCAGGCTTCAGTAACATGCACTACCCATGCACCTCTGGACTCTTAATGGATTTAGACTGCAAGCATTGTTAACAGAGGGACATGACATCAGACAGGCAAATCAGATGGTGCTGGTGGAAAAAGCCATTGTGCACAGACCTGAGATGTTCTACTTCTGCATATTATCGAGGACTTTTATTAGAAAAATCAGGATTTGTACAGGATGCATGGACTGGGGCAGATTAGGGTGGTAATGATATGGACGGTATTGGACAGCACAAACGTGATATATAATGGCCAAGTTGGACGATGGCGTGTGGAGCGGAAGAGTGTTGGCAGAGCGGAGTTGTCTGGGGTAGTTACACACTCACCCTTACGCCCCCTACAGGCCTGGGGCTTAAGGGCATTCTGTGTGGATGTGCTGCAGTTATGTGGGAATTTCAGGGCTGAGATTTGAAAAATTTGCTTGTTGCGTCACCAAACCAAAGCGTTTTGGACCGACTCATGGTTGCAGATGGTAATGTTATGTAATATGCAGAGCCTTCATAATGTGTGTAGTAAAGCAAATTATCACTATTCCTAGATAAGAACATTTCACCCTGTTGTGTCTGGGACACAGGTGCATGTTGTGGGAGGGTGGAGAAACCACTGAAAGGCCTCTCACCATGACCCACATTATTTTGAAACCACTAAGCATAGAAAGCCTGCACTGCCCTCTGGGTAAAACAGGCATTGTGGGACTTGTATTTTGTGATGTTGCTTGTTGGCAGTACAGCTCATTGTGTCACTACTGGGGACTACAACCCTCTGGGTCTGAACATTGTCAAAGATGTTTCCAGAACTGTGACTCTATATATACATCAGCTCCAATCAGGGTTTGGAGGGCATGCCCACAGTTAGAAGGCACATGTCCATGAACACCAGAGGACCTACTGTGTATCTCAGCTGCCAAATCAAATTAATGTTTACGGACCTTTTTCAACGACTGAATACACAAGTCTTACCTTAAATGATCATACTGATAATGAATCCCATATGAGGGGAAAGTGTAACATACTGATGTTTCTTATACTTACCTTGTGAATATCGGGTATTAAAACAACTACAATCTGCTATTTTGTACTCCAAAAGAGAGATGTGTCCTTTATCACATCCCTTGTGGAAAAATATCAAATATACAATGTAATATCTAAAAATCTAAATGTAAAATATCTAATGAAGCTGCAGTTCTAGATGGCATTTTTCATTTAGAATGAAATACAAAAACCAGTTCTGAACATGAAATCTGGTGCAGATTTATTTCTTTTAGATTTGAAGTACATAAAATGACCTCCTTTAGCTTCTCTGAAGAAATATCGGTGGAGAAATCTGATTGGTGCACAAAAAAAAAAGACTTTCAAAAGTGCAAAATTTCATTTGGCACTGTGTTTGTGACTATCCACATGTTGTATCAATCACGTGTGAGCAGTTATCTTCCTAACTTTGGGAAGTAATGTAATGCAGCTATTGTAACTGTTGTAACTATTGTAACTGTCATGCACAATGCTACAGCTATCAGTGTTCCTACACCAGCTCAGTGACATTTGCATAACTGTACAGATGATGGGAAAATCTTTACATATTAGCTTTGGCTCTATTTCAGTTTAATTAGCAGTAGCTGCTACGCAAATCAGGTTTACGGCATATTCTTCCATATGAGTGATGCACAGTTCTATTTAAATGTTGGTCATGTCTGGGATTTTGCTTGTGCAAACAACAATGGATGAACGTAAAAGAATGAATGAGTCTAAGGTCACAGATACCAGAACTTTACAGGTGAAACGCTGTAACATCAACAACACAAACAAAACACACTGAGATGACAGAACAGACAGGAACACTTCCACCCAAAGAAGCTTCAAATGCAAACCCATGTGCAAAGGAATATGCATTAGAACACACGGAAGATAAGTACTTCAAATAAAATAAAACGTCACATTTGTTCGCCTTGCTCCTCCGTGCTGGTTCAAGTTACGGTATTAGTACATTTGTTCATTCTCTGTTAGTTGAAGCACTTTCTTGTAGAACTTGTTTCAGACAAACCCGTGTACACAGAATTTGAAACGGCGCCCCCTGCTGGCCCGGAGGCCTTTTGCGAGGTGCAGCCTGACCGCAGCTGTGGCCCACCTCCATAGTTGGCCGGGGCTTTAGCTGCCCTGTCCAGTGCCAGAGCCGTATCGCGGGTCCTGCTCAGGACCTCCTCCAGCTGCCCACGCAGAGCCTGAACAGTGTCCAGTTCCATGTGCAACGCCTGGGTCTTCTCCACACTGCTGGAGCAAAGCAGGACAATGACATGGCATCACCCGCACACTACCCGCACCACACATCACCCGCACACCACACACACCCCACACATCACCCGCACACCACACATCACCCGCACACCACACATCACCCACACACCACCCGCACCACACATCACCCGCACACCACCCACACACCACACATCACCCACACACCACACACACACCACACATCACCCGCACCACACACCACCCGCACCACACATCACCCGCACGCACACCACCCACACACCACACATCACCTGTACACCACACATCACCCACAGACCATCTGCACACCACACACCATCTCCGCTACGTACTAACTGTACCACGGAGCTACGTGCTAACTCCGGGCCCCGGGCTGGTTCTGACCTATCTGCTCCAGACTGTATCTGACAAAGGTTCTGGTAGAGGTTCTTCTCGGCACGAAGAGCCTGGTTCAGATGCTGGTACTCTGACGCCAACTGCTCCAGAGTGCTCTGTAAAAGAGTGTTACACACACACACACACACACACACACACTGCTTTCATACCTACACAATACTTACACAAGTCAAATGTCATATTACACACAGGCACGATTATTTAACCTACATACAATAAATCCATTTCAAAACTATTATGTATTTATATCTCATACAAACATCAGGAAACTCTCCACCGTGGTGCTACGTGAGCTCGTTATTCTGATACTGTTTCTGTTGGGTGTTGTTACAGGCATCAGTAGTATGTGGTCTGCACACTGGGTACCTGATACTCGGTGCCTGGGTGGGCCTCTCGTCTCCGGAGCAGAGCAGGTCCCAGCTCGGAGAGCTCCCGCTGGGAACGGAGAGACACGTAGGACAGAGGGTCACAGGATAGAGCAAGTGTGTGTGTGTGTGTGTGTGTGTGTGTGTGTGTACCTCAGCTTCTTTCTGCTTCTTCAGGGCGATCTGAAGCTCCTCTTTAACAGCCTGCAGCTCTAGTTCTGTGTTGCTCTCATCCAGTCCTGTTGAGAACACACACACACACACAACTCACCCTCATGACTAACCAACATATCAACAAACAACGCTTCCAAACAACAGAGGGTTTCATCTACATGTGGGAGAAACGTACCGGGCGCTGCAGCCAGTGGTCTGGTGGTCACCATTACCTCCTCCTGGCTTTGCATCAGATCCTAACAAACAAACGCATCATGTGTTGCTTTACGTGTGTGTGTGTGGTGTGTGTGTGTGTGTGTGTGTGTGTGGTGTGTGTGTGTGCATGTCTCTGACCTGTATGAGGGTCTCTTTCTCCCTCAGTATGGTCTGCAGTCTCTCCATCTCCGTTGCCAGGGGAACCCCTCCCTCTCTCTCTCTCTCCCTCTCTCGCCTCACCTCACTCAGCTCCTGTTCCCGTGACGACAGCTGCGCACGCAGTTCCTGCAGCTGCCCAGCCCGCTCTGTTATTACCTGCCTCAACCTCTCACCACTCTCCTGAGAGAGAGAGAGAGAGAGAGATAGAGAGAGAGAGAGAGAGAGAGAGAGAGAGAGAGAGGGTGAAGACAAGCCGTGTTAGTTTATAACCGCCTCTTGAGCCCCCTTGTGGCCATTGTGCTGAAGTGCAGGTTTGATCATGGAATCTCTACCTTGATGTACTGGTCTCTGGAGCTGATGGTGCTCAGCAGGTCCTGGATCTGTGTGTGGTGCTCCGAGCTCTGCCTGCTGCGGTCGGTCAGCAGATCCTGGAACAGTCGCTCCTTCAGGGCCAGCTGAGAGCTGAGCTCATCCAGCAGGACGCCTGGGCCGGGGGAGCCTTTAGACATCAACGCCGTGGTCAGGTCCTGCAGGACACACACACACACACACACACACACACACAGAGCTCAAAATGTGCCACTAGTTGGGATGGTGAAAGGTTAAACAGGTCAAACTCTGGTTAAACTCGTCAAACTACATCACATGCTCAACAAAGACATGATGAGCTAGCAAGAAATTCTAGGCTAAGTGTGTGTGTGTGTGTGTGTGTGAGTGTGTGTGTGTGTGTGTGTGTGTGTGTGTACCTCTGCCTCTTTGCTGCGGGTCTTCAGTGTAGTGTGCAGCTGTTTGATGATACCGTCTCTCTCACGCAGGGCCACCGTGTGGTTTCTGTCACTCTGCTCTTTAAGACCCTGCAGCTTCCGACACGCTTCCTGAGACTGCTCCGCCTCCAGCTCCTTACCACGCACCAGGGTATCAAGACTCTACACACACACACACACACACACACACGCACGCACGCACACATACAAAGGCTCATCAAAAACACCCTAAATATAAATGTCCCTCTGGTTATATAGTTTATGTTCTCTGCTTTTGGCAGATGTTTGTATCCATGGATACCTGGGAATGACCTTAGTCTTAGTCTTAGTCTAAGCTACACGGCCATAGCTGCTAGTTCTGCCCACCGTGATTGTCTCCTCGTTGTTGGAAAGGATGCAGCGTAGTCTCTCCAGGTCTCGCTCTTTCTCGCGGAGCGCTAGCTGCAGCCGCCGCACCTCGCTCTCTTTCTCCTCCACGCAGCGGAACTTCTCGTCTATGGCTCGCTGAGGAGACACCCGTCGTTAGTGTGACCCGTCGTTAGTGTGACCCGTCGTTAATGTGACCCGTCGTTAGTGTGACCCGTCATTAGTGTCACCCAGAGCCTCCCTACAGTTTTATGGTGTTTTTTGTGGTGGTGTGCTGATAATGTAGCATCTCCTGCATCTGTGTTGTGTTACTGTAGTGTTGCTGTGTTTTTGAAGCTGCAGCATAGCTGTGTTACTGTGTTTGTGTTGCTGTGGTTGTGTTGCTGTGGTTGTGTCGCTGTAGTTCTGTTGATGTAGTTGTGTCGCTGTAGCTGTGTCGCTGTAGCTGTGTCGCTGTAGCTGTGTCGCCGTAGCTGTGTTGCTGTAGTTGTGTTGCTGTAGTTGTGTCGCTGTGGTTGTGTCGCTGTAGCGGTGTAGCTGTAGCGGTGTAGCTGTAGTTGTGTTGATGTAGCGGTGTTGCTGTAGTGGTGTTGCTATGGTTGTGTTGCTATGGTTGTTTTGCTGTGGTTGTGTCGCTGTAGTTGTGTCGCTGTAGTTGTGTTACTGTGGTTGTGTTACTGTGGTTGTGTTGCTGTAGCGGTGTTGCTGTAGTTGTGTTGCTGTAGCGGTGTTGCTGTAGTTGTGTTGCTGTAGTTGTGTTACTGTAGCTGTGTTGCTGTAGTTGTGTTGCTGTAGTTGTGTTACTGTGGTTGTGTTGCTGTAGTTGTGTTACTGTAGTTGTGTTGCTGTAGTTGTGCTGCTGTAGTTGTGTTACTGTGGTTGTGTCGCTGTGGTTGTGTCGCTGTAGTTGTGTTACTGTGGTTGTGTTACTGTGGTTGTGTTGCTGTAGCGGTGTTGCTGTAGTTGTGTTGCTGTAGCGGTGTTGCTGTAGTTGTGTTACTGTAGTTGTGTTACTGTAGCTGTGTTGCTGTAGTTGTGTTGCTGTAGTTGTGTTACTGTGGTTGTGTTGCTGTAGTTGTGTTGCTGTAGTTGTGTTACTGTGGTTGTGTCGCTGTAGTTGTGTCGCTGTAGTTGTGTCGCTGTGGTTGTGTTACTGTAGCTGTGTTGCTGTAGTTGTGTTACTGTAGTTGTGTCGCTGTGGTTGTGTTACTGTAGCTGTGTTGCTGTAGTTGTGTTGCTGTAGCTGTAGTTGTGTTACTGTGGTTGTGTTGCTGTAGTTGAGTTGCTGTAGCGGTGTTGCTGTAGTTGTGTTGCTGTAG